>NW_010317342.1:35067-51973 GCF_000700745.2 Antrostomus carolinensis | reverse complement strand
GAACCACAACCAAACCGTTGGAGACTGGGAGGGTTTCCAGTGCAAGTATCGCTGTGCTTGTCCTCTCCTTGTGCACTTCCACAGCGGCTATTGACTGCTGTCGAAACTGGGATCCCAGGAAAGCTGTGAGATGGGTCTGACCATATTTTTACAGTGATATTTTATATGTTAAGTTCCTTGTGTGGAAGAGGGGCAATTCTGTTATTTAATGTGACTGGCGTAGCATTTAGCAGGTGGCAATTTAAACTATTGCTTGTTCCCTCCCATCTGCTCACAGTCAGTCTAAGCAGCCTTAGCACAGTTCCTGGGGATTATTTGAACCCCTCCTTCCTTCTTCACAAGGTAAACCAAACTAAGGGCTCACTGGCACTCAGCTGTCCCTTCCTGAAGACATTATTTTAACAACTTTTCCAGCAGGACTGCAGGACTTTTGTGGATGATACTTTGACAATTATTGCCTCCTTTTCTGCATTTCAATTCTATTCACTGTGAACTGATTTCTTTACTTAACCCATTATAACAAGATTTTCCTATTCTTATGCAGAAGGGTAATTTGCGTAACCTTAGGTGACTCAAGGTTCTAAATTTTGGGGCTTACCTGTGTTGCTGATATATTTTTGTTCATAATAGTGCTGGCTGAGGTATTGTGTGATGAAAGGCAGCAGCTGTGTTGGAGGAGCCATTGAGTGACAGCTGCCTGATGAAAATGTCACTATTCCCGAGTGTACTGGTTGTGATTTGAAGTAGACCCAGATCAAGTGTACCAATCCAACTCAAGTACCTTGAATTATGAGGATGTTCAAAGTTTAATCCAGAAGATGTAGTTCAGGTCTGTCTCAAAGTGTATCTTAAACTCTTAAACATCAGATATATAGAGTGTGGTCGACTTTTTGGATCTGTGGTTGTCTTTTTTTTTCTTTTTTTTTTTTTTTTTTTTGGAGCACCTTTCTTTCTAAACTGTCCTTGACCTGTGTCCAGATGTACATCCCACAATCCAGATGTCTGAAACAAATACAGTTTACGTGCAAACTGGGCAGGAGGACTGTGTTCTCCCAGTTCCACCTTCTGCTTGCCCAAGGACGAGGGAAATTCCTTGTGCAAATCTGGACAGTGTATCTCTCCTTTTTCTTATTCCACATTGACTCAGCAGGTTTCAAAGCAAGCTTAGATTTTCATCTGACATGGAAGGAAAAGCAGTTACCTTCCCATCACAGTTCTTTGTAGAAAGGATCTAAATTACTATCACAGCTGTGTATAATGTATGATATCCACAGAACAGGATACATCCTGCCACCCTGCCAGCTCCCCCACCACCTGCCCTCAATTCCTGTGCAGCTGACGAGGAAGCGAGTAAGTCGGTGACAGCCTGTTACGTGCCATCACGGACACTGGGAGCAGCTGCAAGTGCAACACACCGTGTAACTGGAGTGCATGGAACAGCCTTGGCTTACTCCCCTTTGTGTAGTCTGCTGGGGTCACTGTTTGATGTGCAGTACCTCTTTCATCTGAGACTTGGCAGTCTGTGGTTTCCTGGTTCATTTAGCTCTTTTTCAGGGAGAAAGACAAAGACTTTTTTTAAGGGGGTGTAGAGGAGAATTCGTTTGCAATCTATAATTTGTTTCTCAATTGAGAGCAGCAAAACTTTCCAGGAAAGGATGAGTCCCCCTTTGGCACGAAACTCAGGGGATTTTGTTGTTTCTCGTTTATTGCCTGATTTTTCAGAGATTGCTGAGCATATGCATCTCTTCCCAAAGTCACTGGGATACAGAGAGACTGAGGACTCCTGAAAATCACACCTTCCTCGTCTAACTTAAGCTCATTTTACTGGATCACTGGAGGAACTAAACTTTGATAAGTAACAGATCTATGTCATCCTTGAAGTGGCTCGCACCTCACACAGCATTTCCTTTTAATTAATATCAGACAATGGTTTAATCAATGCTTTTAGTAACAAGTACATCTCATTCCTGACTGGAAGTTGTAAATCAGAAATTTCTATGAGAGGATGTAAATAGAAACCTACAGAATTAATTTGTCAGCCAAGAGGTTCTAGTTTGTCACAACTGTTACTCTACCATGAGAATGTGTTTTTATACTTAGAAAGAAATGCTTACTTTAAATGGTGTATTACATTAAATAGAAAAAATATGCTGTCAGGTTGGAACTCAACCTGGGGTTATGGTGGAAGTAACTAAATAAACCAATGAAGGAGAAACTAAAAAAGGATTTTTCTGTGTAAATCAATTCAATGAAAGAGTTACCCAAAATAAACTGCACGTGTAAGTGAATATAAAACAAATACAATGCAAACGAAATAAAAGCAAAACAAAATCATAATCAAGGTGGTATGGAATAATATTAAAGCAAATTGGCAAATATATTGAGAATTTGGAGGGGAAAAAAAAAGCCGATGAAAAGCGCTTTCTAAGGAGTGCTTACAACATGCAGCGTCTGGCACTGCTTCCCATAAATTCGTTTCTTTGTGTTGGTTTTAATTATGTGCTGTTTGTGTTTTGACCAAATACCTGAAACAAACAAAATTATAAGTTTGAAAGGAAATAGATTAAATTTAATGAAAGAAGAGACTTGACACAAAGAAAAGAGTTTGAGTTAGATAGAAACAAGTAGCTAATAAATAATTTGGAGATAAATAGCCAAAAGCAGATACTAGTATAACCGGGCGAGCTGCCACAGAGACATGCTGAACCACGTGGACTAAACCAAAGTGATCAAAAGAAAGAAGTGTAAGAAGTAGAGGAAATCGTTGCCTTGTCAGTGACCTGTTTCAGTTCAGTGCTTGATAACTGGGACTAGTGGAAAAATAACTGATGAATCGTGCAGATAAATAATTGCACATTTTTAAGGAACTGCTTAAATAGATGTATGAATCCCCGTGTAAAGCAAGGAGATGGAATCTTTGCAAGATCCCAACTTGAACTGCAGAGTATAATTTACATTCCCAGTGTGGTAAAAATGCAAACGTTCATGTGGAATTAGCTAAAACCTTGGGGAAAAGTTGGGATCCCCCAAAATTTTGTGGTCTACAATGCAGTAGGCTCCTCAGCTGAGGGGAAATTGCTGTATAATTGTAACTTTGAGGGATTAAACCTCTGAATGGTCTTAAACGTGCTTTCAATAAACCTGTGTATCTGCCTGGTCTGCAAAGTTCTCGGGGTCCTTTGACTCGGTTGGTTTGCAGCGGCGGGTGCGTTCCTGGGGTGTGCTGAGAACCACTGCAGGAGCACGGCAGCGTAGGCGGTGGGCACTTGTGTACATGTGCTCTCCAATCTTTCAACATTAGTATGCGTGTTTTAAACATTTTTTTTGGATGTAAGTGAGCAAAATTAAATGTAGCATTCAATTTGAGATGAGCTGCTGATTTATATAAAACACACACAGATTGCCTGAAGTGGTTGTGCAGCCTCCAGTGTTGGAAATCTTTAAGAACCACTTAGGCAAACATGTCAGGAATGATAAGAGCAGAGCTGATCCCGCTCTGGGATGAGAGGCTGGGCAGATGGCCTCCTGAGGTCCTGGCTCCATGGCTGGAGGTCAGAGAGGCATTTCAGAATGAAATAAAAAAACAAAAATCAGAGCTCTGCAGATCAGTTCTGGCCAAGAAACACACCCATTATTAGCAAGTACAAAAGAGGAATTTGAGCCACTTGCACTTCATGAGCTTTAAAAAAAAAAAAAAGAAGTCCTGAAATAGCATCCAGTTGTTTAAGTGACTCAGATTTTTGCTTTGACAGTGTGCTTGGTAAGCTACATTGTTTTAAATGATTTGCTGCTTAGTTCTGTGACATTTATTGCTTTTTGGATGAAAAGGAGAAAACTCCCTTAGGTCTGTTTAGAATTTGTTCATCTGTAATTTCCACGTATGTTTCCTTATTTAGCGGTTGGAGTTGGAAGTCTGTGTTGGCATTCTCTCCCTTCAAATTTATTGAGTTACACTCAGAAGAGCCTCTATTCCTCTCTGTTGGGCAATGTGTACAAAAAGGCTTATTCAGCAGTTGCTAAATAGGTGATAGGTATGTGTGGTTTCTTTCCTGTTAGTTCTCCCTCTTGTCCCCAGCCATGCTTACAATTGCATTTTAGAGTCACCTCACTGTACATCGGGAACAGAGAACTTTGAGGAGTTGCTCCAGAAGGACCATGCCTGGTGCCAAGGTGCAGCCCACTCATGGCATTGGAGCCTCATGTGGCACAAACGCTGTGGAAGAAGCTGATGGAGCAGGACTGGCAGCACAAGGGGTGTGCTGGGGAGGGGAGCTGCTGGCAAGCCCGAGCTCCCAGCTGTGGGGAACAGAGCCAGAGGGGCTGGGGAAGAAGTTGATGTCATTGGGTTGACCTGGAACCCACCCACACACATGCCCAGCCCCACCGTGGACACGTGGGAGATGACTGTCATCTCTCACTTGTGCACCACTCCTGGAGCACCTCCTCCCTTTTGCTCCCAGAGGTATTGTGGCTGGTGACTTGCTGCTTTCAGCCGTGGGAAGGATTTGGGATGAGGCTTGTAGGTTCAGGAAGGTCAGCATCTTCTGGTATAGTGATCCTGGTCCTGTTGATGTTTTTCTTTAGTATTGTGTTGTCTAGATAATCATCTTTTCTCTAACACATTTGTCTTGCCATCAAGGGCTTGTTTATATGTGTCTCGTGGCACCTGCATTGGAGGTGGGACAAGCAGCACACCTGGGCTGATTCCTGGGGGTGTCAGGAATGACACCTTCTTTGCAGCAAGGCTTTACTGCAGGTATTTTCAGGCCATTTTGATTTATAGCTCTGGCTATTGATGGACAGCATCACTGTCCCACTGCAAAAGTAAAGCTATGTGTGGCTTCTCGGGTACAGTTTGTCTTTTTTTTTTTTTTTAATTGATTTTTTTTTTCCACAGTTAAAGATTCTTGAAGAGTTCAGAAGTCAGATCAACATTAACAAAGGAGGGATGTTGATTAGATCTTAGTTCAGCCATTAGCATTCACTGGAAGTGCTTTGTTCCATTGATAAGAAGTGAGAGCAGCAGAAACTATACAAATCCCTATAACAAGACTTGCTCTTGAAGAGAGAGGAACTTAAGCAAATAATTCAACAGTAAGGTACAGTCACTTCAGATTAAGAGTGTGGGTGTATGTGCCCACCTTCCAGCTGGCTTGCTGGTTGAGGAAACGTCAAAGACCATATAAGCAATAAGTTCCAGATATAGAGCCCATGGGCTCCAAAAACCTCTACCAGAATCGTGAGCAGAGGTAGAAAAGTGCCAACATTCAAGTAATTCTTTCCAAAATGCTGCCAGAAGTGATTTAATAATGTTCCACTCCTAGCAGTTCTTCCTTGTTGCTGTTCATTTCTGGAGAAAGTCGTAGTGGTGTTTTCAGGACTACACATACATCAGTTGAGATCAGGCTTGAATTTCATCTCTTTCCTCCTGTGTTATTCCAGCCCATTGGGAATCCTCATTCCCCACCCTCCACAGGCTAGTGAAAATTTCCATTCTGACCACAGTGGCCTTAGTAACTTGGATGTTAGTAACTCATTTAAGCTCCTGTAATTTCCTCTGACCACTGTCTGGCAGAGCAAAGAGCTGCAGCAGGAGGCTGTGGCCTTTTTTCCATGCAATTTATCAATGTGGGTTTTTTTCTCCTAGGTGAGGCCGCTGTGTAGGTCAGCCAGGAGAATCTAGTGTTGCTGGAGGTTGTGTGAGATGTTAAGCTGGTTTATGCCTATGTACTGGTATTACTTGTTTATGGGTAAGATCACTTCTGACTCTGCAGAGGTTATTTGAGTGAATCCACTGTACAACTGAACCTTTTTGGTTTAGCTACTAGATGGTGTCTCAGAAGAGCCGTTGTTCAGACTCAGGCTTTGCTGCGTGCCTCCTAAATGACCCTCTGTGACAATGAGGATGGGAGAGATCCCTCATCTCGTGTGGTTGTGAAATTTCTCTGCTCTGTTTAGACACACAGCTCCTGGTTTTGTGTCTGACTTTATTTAGCCATTTCACATGGCAAGGTTAGAGCCCACTGCTCAGTGAGTGGCAGACTGTTATTACGAATCAACTGAAAAATACAGAAGTAAGAAAATACACTTGGAATGGTTGGGAGTACAGCTTCTCTCTGGTAGTTTGAATGCACTGTAATTCAGTTATCCTCAAGATCCTACCTGGATCATGGTAGGCTACCTGCAAACTTTTGAAATAGAAGTTTAAAGAGTTTAGTCCATTGACCCCAGCGTGGGTGTGTTTGGGGACAATCTCATTGCATAGGTACAGGCTTCAGTTCCTCCCTTTTCTTTTCGTGTAGCTCATAAAATGAGAGTAATAATGTTTTTAGCTTACAGGAATTCAAACCCTAAAAATGTACTACAAACAGGAAAAAAAAAAAAAATTTGAGTCCCCTGTGTGAAGTGCACAGGATGTTACAGGATTGGAGATCCAGGAAGGATCCTTGTCTGCAGGTTCTCAGCAGGGATCCTTGTTTACAGGGGAGTGTTACCCTTGTCAAAGCATCGAGGAGCTCAGAGCTCTCAGCAGTCTCAAGTGTGCTGAACCCTAGAAATCACAGGCGCTTGTTCTGAGTGAGCACTGACACTGCCTATGCTGGTGGCAGCGATTGCCAACTTCACGCTCACCTTTCTGACACTGATACTCTGGGGTCTTCAGATCAAAGACTGAACAAGGACACCAGCAGATGAAACACTTGTGGACAAATGCTGACCTTGTGGAAGTGCGCGGGGTGTCTGCCCCGGCCTTTTGGCCTCTGTGCAGGAGGGACTCACAGCCCCCCTCTTCAGGAGCATCGGCAGGATTCCTGAGAGCCGAGACTTGCCTAGAAAGGCAGGAGGAAAGATTTCCCAAGGGTCTGTTCAGAACAGGAGCTGATAAAGATCCAGAAGGTGATTTCACTTGTCTGTCCATTGATCACAGGCAACCTAGGGAGACCAGACCAAACATAGACATGTAGGCTGTGTCCCAGGGTTATGTGATACAAATACTCTTGCTTAGAAGGAGGTGAATTTTTTTAAACTCCTCTTGATTATGTGGTCAGTGTGTTTAATTCCTTTCTCTGCTGCATTATGAAGCAGGATAAAATTTCAGTCTCCCTTGCTTTCAAGGGTATTTCCTGCGTCTCCCTCCCTCCCAAATGCCCCATTTCTTTTTGCGTTATGGTTTGAATATGTTGGAATGGGACTGGGGCGGTGTGTGAAACCACTAATACGTAGCAGCATTTAGGAGGATCAGAGACCCGTGGTCCAGAATGCAAATAGATGCTTTAAAAATGTTTCACTGAGTAGGAAAGTAGAGAGGATTAAAGCCTCACTTCCTTCTTATTTTTATGAGCCTAAGTTATTTGTCAGTTGGAAACATGATAAATTAGACAAACGTTATTCTTTCCCTCCTCCAGGTTGGATGTTCTGCTTTGCGTTTTATAGTGCAGTGAATAACTAAGCTTCATTATCACCAAGCTGTCAGCACTGAAAAGCTATTGCAAAGCTCTTTGCCTGGTTAATTGAGTGTGCTGTGTGTGCCTAATTAATTGTTCTTTACATTTGTCATTCACTGTGTCAATGGCAGCAACAGATGACTTTGGTTGGAACGTTGCTGTTGCCTGGCGTTCACAGTTCTCTTTTCAAAGCTTTACCGGTACTGGGTATCTGCATTGTACACTCTTGATAGTGGTATCATGAAATAAGTACGCCAGGGACCATTTCATCATCTCAATTATGTGATTGAAAGATGTGGGGAGATGCAAAGCCACTGAGGTTAAGAATGCCATGATGTATAAATAGCCTTGGATAAGTGTAAGCACCAAATTGAATGCAGATGGGTTTGTGGACTTTGCAAGCGGCTTGCTTAAGAATGTCTACACCATACACCCAGTCATGCATCCATCATGGTAAAACTTCACTGTTTGTCAGCAGGTCTGAATTATAATAAAAATACCTAATTTGTACATAAGATTTTTGCATGAATCGCTGAAAAGCTTTGCTGCAAAGGATGGCGTTGTCTTTCCTGTCTTATATTTAGAAAAACTGTGGTACAGAAAGCCCTGGTCGTGAAGCAGGTCAGATGGTAGCTGAGGAGAAAACCTGCTTTTGAGGCAGCTCTGTTCCTGGGCAAGGATGAAGGTCCTCAGTTTCCCAAGAAGCACTGTGGAGTGGAGATTTCCTTATGGAGCTTCTCCCTACAGAGGCTGATAGTAGAAAGTAAGCCATCAAACAGAGGCAGTGAGATCTGCTCAGGGATTTTCCTCATCCTGGAAGTTGGTGCAGGGTCCTTGCCTGCTGCCTTACCCGCTGAATTTGGGTGTGGGAGCCCTGCCTGGCATTCTTGCGTGCTTGGAGACTACCTGGAGCTGCAGCTTCACGCTCCCTGCATTGGCCATTACTGGGTTCACTGAGTTATGGGTCTGTGAGTGAAGGTTGGGGGGTCTAAAGACACGGCAACGCCTGGGCCTCCGCCTGGCACCAGCAGTGTTCCCAGCCTTGTCACAGGGTAATCATAGGGTAGGTAATCATGGGAGGTAATAACCTCCCATCAGCCGCACCGGGGAGAAACAGGCTGGGATGGAGACAATGTTTTTGGTGTAAGTCTGGATCACTGACTTGTGCCGTGCCGAGGTTTAATTTCTCACCTCAAGATTAAATCTGAGATTTAATCTTTATTTTTGCAGTGACTTAGTCTTCCCAGTGCTTTTGGCAAAATGGTTAGCTTTGATGTTGGTCTTAGCCAGACGGTTTCATGAGATGAAATACTGCCCATCCCAAACTTTCCCTGTGGTTCCATTTAGCAGAGGAATTTTTGAGTAGGGTCTTTGAGTTGCCACTTTCAAGTGGTGAGTGTAACCCTGAATTTAGAAAGCCTCTAAGTCACCATCAGTCACACGTTCTTTTAGTACGTGACTGCCTTTTCCCAGACTGGAGAAACAAAATGGGGGAGGATGGAGTCAGCCTTTGAAATCTCTATAAATGGGCCATGACTGTGTCCAACTGAGGTTTGAGATGAGGGTCACAGCTGTAGACAGATTTGGACTAGACTTTACCGAGAGACACTGCTTTGAGACTAAAGCCTGCAAAGATGTATTCCTTCTGCAGTCTTGTCTTCAAAGACAGTGGGGCAACACAGCAAGAGGAAGGTCTTTTCACAAGGCTTCAATCCAGCTGGACAGCAGCAAAATTGGGGTTTTCATTTGGCTTGTGAAGAAAGGGGTTTGCTCTAGCAGCTGGGGTTGAATATTGAATATAGAAGCATATGAAATTTAGAGTTGCAGCTCTGAAGATGTGGGATAATAGCTTTGATGCTTCTCTAAAACGTTATTTTTAAGTGTCAATAGCAAGAAATGATCTGAGCAAAAGGAACTTGATCTATAGGTAGTATAGACTGCATAGATAGGAAACGTTATAGGAAAGGAGAAGGGTGAAAAAGGAAATGATAGGAAACCACTGTAGTAGCACTTAGTGAGCAGTTGTTCAGTAATTTAGGGAAAGTTTATACCTGTTCTAACTCCGCATTAAAATAAAAATCATGGGCTAAGTTCTGAGTTGGAACATTCCCCTGTGGTTAGTAGCAAAGTTTATTCCAACAGGCTAATGTTTTGGGTTTTTTTAAAGATATCTTTGGTCTCCTGAAGTCAAACTCGTGGCTAGTTTAAAGTTTTATGGCTGTCTGAGGGACCAATTTTCATTTTCAGTATATTTCCATACTATGTAATTTTTATGGCTACACTAGAATTACTGATGTTTGTGCATACTTACCAAGTTATTTAAATACCCTGGTGACTCTCAGCCCAAAACACACACACATGCTCTCCTGGGAGGTGCCTGCTCCTCGCACACACAGTTGACTCATGTGGTATACATTGCAGAACAGATTGGAAGTACAAGCTGAGAACAGAGGCCCTGTGCTGAGTGACTAAGATGAATTACAAAAGTTATGCTATTTCTTAGCCTACATACAGGAAACTCTGAAGTCAGTGAACCTGAGGAAAGATCAACAAATGCAAGATGCTCTTTGTAATGTTCTTTGTGTGTTGTTTTCAGTGTTTTGTTTCCTTGTTTCTTCTGGGTTTGGTTTTTTGCTTTGTGTCCTTGCTCCATGTTATAGCTCCAGGCCACCACCAAGCTACCTTGGTGAAAGGCAGTGGGAGAAGAGAAAAGCGTGGGATGATGCTTCCTTCATCTTTATCTCACTGTGCACTGTTGGGATGCAGAAGAGTTTCCTCTAAGCCCAAAGAACAGCCACCTATGATGAGAGGAATAGTGCAGCATTCAGCCCAGGCATGATCAGGATCATAGCAGGAGGCCTGATGACCAACAGCGAAGCTTTTGCTTTGTGAAATGAGCCCACGTGTGGATGTGGTGAGTGGAGATCCCCTCAGAGCACAGTGTGCTGCAACCCCTGCTCCACAGCCCAGCTCTCAAACTGAAAATCAGGATGGAGCTGTAGATGCAGGGATGGGGACAGTGTCTTCTGCAGCGAGTGGCCTCCTGTGATGATCACTGAGCTCCAGGTCTGGTAGAAAACCCTGCAAAAAGAATTCTGGTCCACTCTGATTTCTGTGATGATGAAAGAACCTCCATGTCAAGTCTTAACCTCCATGTCAAGTCTTCAGAGTGCTGCTGCCTGCTTTCCTTTGGCTGTGATCGGGCGAGGGGCTCCTCCCAGAGGGGTGCCTTTGGAGAAAGGCCCCTTTAAATGGCTTTTCTTTTTCTTTCAAGGTCCACATTTAGAAAAAGTAAAAAGAAATGCTTGTACACGTTGTGGCTTTAAATTTTAATTTAAAATATATGACCGCTAGCTCTTTTGGGTATCACAGAATCACAGAATGTTGGGGATTGGAAGGGACCTCAAAAGATCAACCAGTCCAATCCCCCTGCCAGAGAAGGAACCTCAATGAATTGGTGAACTTGAGATCTCTTGTATGACTCGGGTAGATATTAACTAATATTGGCGTGTTTCTGTCAAATAGATCGTAACAGTGAATGTGGCACAGGAATTCGTGTTACTTTATTTAATTATCATATTAAAAAAAGCCCAATTTCCAAACCAGTCTGTCTAGCAATGCTAATTAAAAAGCAGTATAAATTTTCATGCTCATTTTAATGAAAAAGTGTTTCCTGTACAAATTTCTGAATCTGGACCTTTCCAAACAAATATAATAAGTAATATCTCAAGGAAAGAAATGAATGTATGTCTTAAATAATGACCTTTCAGTGCTGTGGGGAACATACAGCATATTTTTAATTTTATATGAAGTCAGCAACTTGTTTTGGGGGCTGGTAGAGACTGACACCTGCCACGTACTGTAGGTGAGCCCAGGAACACTTCAGAGACCGGCTAGGATTTCCAAAACAGCCCTAGGACTTTTGACTCCTGGGCACTAAGGGGAAAAAAAAAGTGCTTTATGAACTAAGCCCATCCACAGTGCTTGTTTCCCAGGCTGCCTCATTTATTAAATAATTTGAGACAGCGTTGGATTAGATTTCATCTTCCAAGCCCTGTCTGCTGAAGCAGCTCGCCAGCCCTGTCATTTATCAAGGGCGCTACATGCTATCCTCATTTTGATTGCTGCTTCTCTGGAAACCACTGACCGAGGGTGAGAACATAAAAAAAAGAAAGGAGAATAATAAAAAAAAAATCCCCAGAAGCCAACCCCTAACCCGGAGTCCTGTCAAAAACGAGTTATTTCCTAATGAAATACTGAGGGAGGAGTAAATTTACAGCTTGCTCAGGGAGAACAAGGAGCCTTTCTGTGACTGCTCCTTCTGATTTTTTTTGTTTTGGATGCATCTCCAAACAATCATTTAAGATAAACAACGTGAGCAGGAAAGCCTAGCCAAGTGGCTGAAATTACTGAACCTTTGAAGACTAAACACATGCAGGATCAATCTTTCCTGTAGCTGTAGCCTTTCCTACTGAAACTGGATCTTTTCTTGCTGCTACAGGAAAATTTTCTGGAAATCCCACAAGGTCTCCCTGACAGACTGGTAATCCCTTACCTGCAGCAAACTGAGTGTGATTTCCCTTGACCAGACTTTGAAGCCTTCCTTGTTGGGCTGCATTTATTTTTCTTGCCAGTTTAGGAAAGGGTCTAGATTAACCTAGTAACTTCTGGGGTCATCCAAAAGTTGTTAAAGCTACTGATGTCTTTGAAAGCCTTGTTGTCTGAAGCAGCCACAGTTTGTGCACGGCTTGACTGGGAGTTGGCTCTGCTGTTGCTACCAGTAACTTTAGTCATTGCACAGGGAATCTGTTTGTAGTGACCTTCATCTGTACTTGCCCAGATAATTTTCAAATTCATGGAGAGCCTCTTTTTAGCCAGGTGTCCTGGTTTTGCTAGGATAGCGTTAATTTTGTTCTTAGTAATTTAGAAGAGCTGTGGTTTAGTTTCAGTGTAAGACTTGTTATGAGGGCAATGTTGATAAAAGTACTGATGTTATTAGTTGCTACTGGAGCTCGAGGCCATCGTGTTTGGCTGGTTCACAGCTGTGTTAGGACTGGGAGGGAGAAGTACAGTGAACAGCAAAACCCCAAACTAGCATGTGGATGTGCCAATGAAATATTCCTGATCATATCACATCATTATTATCACTTATTTGTATATTTTATTACTGTTATAATCATCACTACTATTTTAATATTAGTATTGTTTTAAGTTTTCTTTTATTTCTATTATTAAATTGTCCTTATCTCACCCTACAAGCCTCATCCTTGCCCCCCAGTCCTCTTCTCTATCCCCTGGGAGTGGGGGGGAAGTGGGTGAATGGCTGTGCTGGCTGCTGGCTGAGGGCCAGCCCAGTGAAACTATCACACCGGGTCATAGATGTAGATGTACATTTGGCAGCCTCTGTGCACCTGGTTTGGGAAGTGCTGCTGCTGTGGCATATGTGTAGTTACAGGAATGGATGGGAAGAGCTGAGCATTTATTTCCAGCGTTGGTTTTGTACAGAGGATTCACCGCCACGCTCTGCAGTGGTCCCTGGGATACTGTGCAGGGATGCTCATAAATCAGCATGTCACTAATGACTGAAACAGAGCTGCACTGGATGCTGGACCTTCTGTCTCACCAGGAGGTAGTAGCAGGGAAGACGGGCACGGGAGGTAGAAGCAGCCGGGTGTGTTAATTCTGCACAGCTGTTGGTGCAGGGCCGTGAGCAGTCTGCTTCAAATCCCCCTGCTCTGCTTCTGGTCATGGGGTGTTTAGGTGGAGGGTGCCATCTGTATGCAAAATAATTGTGGTTGAACTTCAGTCAGCAAAGTCCTTGGCTGCCTCATACCACTGCTTCTATCTCTCTTTCCTTTTCTAAGACAATCTGAGATGCAGGGAAGCTCCATGGTACTAAATACACAGTAAATAGTAAAAATATTTATCTATTACATGAACTTACATGTATTTGTCCATCCTGATTCTTCAATTGAATGCATCCCTGCTGTGTTAGGAGCTGTTGCAGCATGTGTGTGTTTATGCTTTTGACCATCCACAAACCCTGTTTTATTCAGCTGAACTGCAGTTTTCTTACTCTCAGCACTATTCAGCACTACTGTGCCTGAGACTGACTTCCTGCAGGAGCTGAAAGATTTCAACCAGCAGTGTCTTATATGTACTGGTCACATAGGTGTTGGTCTGACCCCTCTCCCTGCAGTTGCTGTCCCTTGGCTCAGGAGTTACTTTCCTTATTCACTGAGTGCAGCCTCTGCCTCTCGAGGCACTGTTCTTCCTTGTGTCTGTGGTGTTTTCACATTTTCTCTCTGAGCAGGTTCATCTCTCAGCCTTACAGCAAGTTTTTGGGGTTTTTTTTTGGTTTTTTTGCTGGATGCTAAATCCTGGGTGTCTTCCCCTCAGTCTGAATCACTGCAAAACGTATCTTTAAATTCTGGGATTTGGTCACTTTGTGCACAGGCAGAGAGAGGTCTGTTTCAGGCATCATCTGCTGTCTAGAAAGCACTGTCTAAACAGATCAAAGGAAGCATTGCAATGTTAAAGACTTGGCCACAGTCCCAGTCCCTTATGGTCTTCAAGCCCATCCTCCTGGAGCAGCTGCTTGTGGAGCTTCCACCAGGTGCCTACAACAAGGATTTGACACGATGCCACTTGGCACTCAGCCCCCAGCATTATGGGCTAGAGAAAGCAGCAAAGGCTTATTCCTGCTAGAGCAGACGCTTTCCAGGTACTCTTTCCTTGATCCCTCTGTCTGTCTTCTTTATCCCAAAGAGCAGGAAAATCATGATAGAATCAAAATGGGATTTGCTTGCTGCAAAATCCTTAGCAGCTGTCTCCTCAAAGGCTGCATGTTTTAGCAACCCTCCTATGAGTGTCTAAGAGGTCAGTGGTGAGGTGCAACGGTTGCTTTTATACAACATAAGGACCCATCATACCCCTCTCATCTTTCTCTTTATGCTGGCAACTTGCGTGCTCTGGTTTCCATAAGAGAATCCTCGGTGGGTTAAACAGGAACAATGTTGAGCATTTCTGTTCTTTGTAAGTTTGCAATAAAGAGCAGAAATTCCTTATCAGTTATCATTATCTTGGAAGCCAAGGATAGTAGATGGAGTAGGAAGACTCGGGGATTGTATTGGTCATGTTGGATCAGATCCAATATCTGTCTAGACCTGGTTCTTGTCTCTGACAGTGGCTGGGAACTGATGTCTTTGGAAAAATGTGAGTAAAAAGGTAAGTGTGTAGTAATACTTTCGTCTCCTCTGCCAACCTGCATCCAGCAAGCTCTGTCTTGGGCACATCCTTATCTATGAGCTGATTTCTTTCCGTTTTGTAGCCCTCGATGGATTTTTCTGTGACTTGGTCCAACCCTTTTTGAATCTGTGAAAAATGTAGTCAAGTGCAACATCCTTGGCATGGTGTTACAGTGCAACATCCGTGCCAAGCTGTTATACAGCTTAACTACACACTGTGTGAAAGAGCAGTTTTCATCTACAGACTCTGTGATCTTGGACGAGGCATTTTATTTCCCTGTATATAAAATGGCAATTACATGTTCATTACATGTTTCATGGGGAATCATGAGGATAGTATTTATAGGTTGTTCAGGTACTAGGGCTGTGAGATTCATAGAAACAAAGATAATAAATTAAGCAATTTCTTCTTAATCTGATTACTCTCTGAATTCCAACAGACCAAGCTGTAAAACCATGCTGCTTCTCTTTTAATCCACTGTAAGAGAAGTTTCTCTTTATAAGGAAAATAAAAAAAGCATAGGCAGATCTCTGTCTTTATCATACCCAATGTTTGTGCTGGGCTGTCTCTTAACCTGGGTTTTCCAGTGTTTGAGATACAGGATGCTATTGTACCTTTCATGGGATATCATTAATAAAAACTGCAGTGGAATACTAAATGTCAGCTTTGTGGGCAGGGTGTGTGACAGCTGCTAACTAATCCAGCAGACGATACTTCATTTGAGGTCATCTTCAAGTAATGTGAGCTTTTAGCTCTGAGTCAAAGAGCACTGAGACTCTTTAATGAAGGGCACAGGCCACCTGAGAATTCGCAGCTTCAGCAAGAATACGTGGTCCTCGTCACGTTCAAACATGAGACTCCTCCATAAGAGTTGGGAAGAAAAAAAAAGTCTGGTGTTTCACTAATTAAAGAGTCTGAATGTCTCTCCTTCCTGTGGCCAGCTCAGGTTGTAATGCTTATCTCCAGAAAGGAGAAAAGAAAGAGGAGGAAAGAAATAAATGCTGCCTTGGAGTCAGGTCTGTCCTGGTTGCTGGAACATTCTTCAGGGTGTGTGACACTTGGTGAAATGGTTTCAAAATGATTGAGTGCATTCCTGTATTTGAGTGGGGTTTTAAATAGTTCCAAAAAACCCTGCAAGTATTCATACTATGAAACAGGAAGCTGTTGCCCTGTCTGCTCTGTCCATGCAGAGCAGAAATTCTGGAAGGGCTGATTTATCCATGCCTTCTGTCTTCTCTGAAAATGAGAAGGCATTCTTGCACCTTTTCATTTGTAACTTTATGGCAATCCATATTTGTGGCAGAAATTAGATCTTCTAATTGATTTAAAGTCAATCAGTGACTGTAAGTCCCTTGCATTCCTCATGAGCAATTTATAGATGTCTGAGAGTTCACCCCTTGAGTTGCAGTGTAGGCATCAGCCTGGCCCAGAGACTCAGTGGCCACAATGTGGGATTTAGCGTGGTTAAAACCACCAGTCTTGCTGTCCTCTAATGTTCCATATTGCAAAGAAGGTGTTATCTCTTTAGTGGAAAAGGTTGGCTGATGAGAGCAGTTTCCAAACAGAAGTGAATGCCTGCAGACCGTGAAATCCAAATTGGAGAGCTCTGATACTGCAGGTGATGGACCAGTTCTGGTCAGGGCTGGGACCTGCATCCATGGGAAGCATCAGTCTACAGTCACGCTTCCTTTTAGCTCTGCATTTATTTAGCCCAATGTACTGCAAGAACAGGAGGTGGAAGCTTTAGTCTGGCTCTTCTTGTTCCTGTTTGAGGTGAAGATTTGGGAATGTGAATGTAAAGGTGACATGAATTGTTTGTTTCTTGTTATTAGTGCATATAATGGTGTTACTCGAAGCCCTTGTTATTGCTTCGGTTTTGATCACTTGAACAACTAACAATTCCTTTACAATTAGGGGTAGTCTCTGCTTCTTCCCAGATCTGCTGTTGGAAAATATTGGAAAAAACAAATTACACCCCCAACTGCCAAAGAACCTCAAACTCATCTCTTTCTGGAAAAAGAAACAGGGAAAATGAATATATATGCACTGGTGTACCAACGAGCATCAGTTTTGGATCCAGCCACACAGATGGGTTTGGTTGCTTTGTGTTCATCCCCTGTTACCAGTTATATCTTGTGAATTTCCAAGTGAAGCCCAGTTATCATTATCCACACACAAAACCCCACAACCCTTAGTTATTAACTCCCTCTTCCTGC
>NW_010317342.1:15298-35007 GCF_000700745.2 Antrostomus carolinensis | reverse complement strand
TCTTTCCCTCTTTTTCTCTTTTAAATTAAACACATTCCAGAGAGAGGCCAGGAGCTGTCAGGAAGCTCTACATTGATGGGGCTTCCTTTGGGATGTGCAGGCTGATGAGATGCCTGCCTGTGCTTCTCCAGCAATGAGTAAGGGTAGACATCAACCTGCAGCATCTAGTGCTCTCCATTCTGCTCCAGAACCACTTTTGCATTCCTAGTTTGCTACAGAAAGGCAGTAAATAGTTGAGGGTCCGTGTAGACAACAGTCAAGAATAGGATTGCTGGAGATTTAAGGGACAAGGATACCAGTAGGCTTCAGAGTAAGCTGCACAACACTGCCAGGGCCCCTGGGCTGTGATCAGACAACTTGCCTTTACCACACTTGCTGTGGCTGCCGTGGTATCTCTTGAGACAGATGCTGAATTGAATTATTTTCTGGTTCACACAAAATGAGAGGGGATTGATTTTTACATGGAGTGAAACAGCTGAAGCTGTGTATAGCTGAGGCTTTGTGCTGAGAACAGCAGAGCCTGTATTTCTCTTGTCCGTGTGCCCATCATCCAGCCCCACGTGGAGCTCACCTTGGTCATGATAGTGTGATATTAGTGTGAAGTTTAACTTGTCATTCTCTATGACATGACGACCTTTTCTTCAGAACCATCTTCACCCTGTGAAGATTCTAACTTGTGATTCTTGCTTGTTTTGAAAGTCATTCTCTTTATTCAGGTAAATTCTCTGATTTCAAAAATTGTATTTTTGCCTCAGATTATGCTATGGATTCTTTCTTAGCATATTGTTTTGTTCTATACACAATAAACACTAACGATTGCTTATTACCATGTTATTAATTAGTCTATTTGTATCAGTTTTCCATTTTATATTAGAGTTTATTCTTTATTTTTTCACTGTTCCTAAATCACAGAACAGAATTGAGGTGGAACCCTGTGAAGCCTCACGCAGTACACCCTTTCACTTTGACAGGGAAGCTTTGATAGCTGCTGCATAATTCCGTGATCAGTTTGACAATGTCCTCGGTAGCAGATTTGTGCAGACTCTGCATCCTTAGTTGCTTTATGAAAATGTCACAAAAAAAAAGAACTGAAGCCACACCAAAATCAAGATATGTGCAAACCACGATTTTGCCTCTGTCCTCCAGGGGCCTGGTATTTCATCATCGAAGGAAATTAGATTAGTTTGACATGATTTGTTCTCGACAGATGTATGTTGGCTGTGAAGTGATTTGATTGCTATCTTCCAGGTGCTTATAAATAGCTGCATTTTTGGGGGTATTGGTATAAAAATAGCTGGCTTCTGTTTTCCGTTTTTAAAGATAAGCATCATACTTCCCCTGTGCTCAAACTCCTGGTCTCACATTAGCCTCCAAAAACTCTTGAACATGTTCACCAGTGGCTCACCAGAAGACTCTCTAAGTGCTCTCAAGATACTGTGGATCAGGTAATCAGAAACTTAGAAATCACCTTGGTAAGTGAATAATTAATATGATTTTGTCCTTTGGATGGTATGTTTGTGAGTGACACATCATAAAACCTCTCTGAAAATAGAGAAAACTTCATTTTTTAACTTACAGCACAATCTTGATCATCCCCAGAAACTCAGCCTCCCAGCTGGGTGAATCTGTATTAATGTCGATTTTTTTCCCCTCGAGAAGAAAGTATAAAGAACCTCGGAAACTGAAAAAAGGATCTTAAGGACACTGATTGAAGTCAACCCAAGTATTGCAAGAGCAAGCCCCGGGGTTATATGTACTGGAGGCCCAGCTAAGAAATAACGTAGTGAATCAGCAGATATCCTACCTATTAATTTTGCACTTTGTGTTTGGGTTTACTGGATTCTTTTTACTGTAGTGCTTTAACAGAATAACTGGTGTAAAACATTTTAACTTTCTCAAAGAAGTCCAAATACTTTTAACAGATGATTTGACCGTTCGTGCCAATGAGCATATGCTTTAGTCTCTGTGCAATTTCCCTTTGAAAGAGCGCCCAGTCCTGCATGATAACAGCTGAAGGCACAAAGTAATTTGATCAAAATTTTCAGATGTCTTGAGGGATCTAAGGTTTGTCCCACCAAGAAGAACCACTTTTCACCTTTCCCTCACTTCTGCCTCTTAAAAATCCGTAAGGAAGAAGAAAAAAAACCCACCAACCCTTAATTTATATTTAGAAACTGACTTTTCTCTTTGAATCCCTTTCTGGCTCAGCCAAACTCAGAGCCCAAGCTGACAGCTGTGAGTTTGTACCATCAATTTCCATGTAAGTGTTCCTCAGATAATTACCTGAGGGACGGCGTTTCAAACCGCAACGTGTGGCCCGCAGCCAAGACGATAGAGATCTGGCATTGTGTGGGAAGAAGGGTCAGTGCAAATCAAACATGAGCCCCATTCCCACATGAAAAGGAAATAAAACCTCCACGTGCAGGCATGTGGAGAAGCTTCTTGTTAGTCCTTTAACTCAACATAACCAAGCAGGAAAAATAATGCTGGCAAGAAAACACAATGATGTTTATTAGCCATTGGGTGCCCAGCAGGTCTCAAACTTTTCTGCTTTGCATTTTTCATTAATGCTGCATTGGAAGTCCTAGCTGCCTGTTCATTTTAAGAGCTGAAAATCTTTTATATGCCGGAGGCATGAATAAAAAGTTGGTAGCAAAGAACGTAAAAAAGCAAAGGTTAACGTATATCATGTATGGCTTTGAGCTCCTTGGGTGGAAATCTGAAAGCTGGAGTTACTCTATGCTCCCCACACAGTCAATGCAGAAAAATGGGTTGCTCCAGCTTGGAGGTCTGTCACAGAGTGACACAAGTCACCTGCTCTTTGCCTTTGAGCATGAAGAGAGGCCAGGGTGAGTAGCTTGGACTTAAATGTCTAACTTTCAGGTGCTAAATTGGAGCAGGTAAATCCTGCCCTTGCAATGTAGGCAGGGGCAGATGTCTTGCAGATAGCAGTGCTTCAGGGAAAGTATGTCTGTCTGGGAGGAATAGGGTGTCAGTATATCATAGAATAGTTTGGTTGGAAAAGACCATTACGATCATCTAGTCCAACCGTATGCCATCGTATCCTGCCAAGCTGGTGAAACCCAAACTGTCAGAAACTGCTGGGCATGTTCTCTTTGTTCAGGACACAACCCCATCATCTGGTTTCTTTTCTACCAACAAGAGCAAAGAAATAAACCCAGTTTTCATGGCCAAATTGTGTCAGTAGCTTGTTCAACAAGTGACTTCTGTGCTTTCAGCTGTAATTTTTCTCAGTGCCACTCTGTTAAGAAATAATTGAATTTTGATGTGTGTGGAATGGCTCTTCACTATCATGGGGACCTGCAGGTGTGATCATAGGGGTGTTGCTGATGTTCAATGGGCTGCAGAAGGAAGAAAAGCTCAAGCAGCATGGTGTGACCTAGCTCTTACATTTACTACCACACAGTATCACTTGTTCCACCCGGGAGAGTCACAGACCCCAAACTAACTTGATGAGACGTCTTGTGAGTCATCTGTGAATCCACTTGGTGAGTGGAAGGCAGGATTCTTCCCATATGAACTTCTAGGCAGTGTAATCTGACTGGCTATATTTAGGCATCTAAACCACAATTAACGGGGTGCCCCCAGTGTAACAGAGCAAAAGAAGTGTGAGGAAGTAGCAAAGTATTTGTCCCACATAAAGACTAAATGTGTTATCAGCAATTTCTTTGGCATGCTTCCTCTGTTGTTTCATTCCCTCTGGAGATTTGGCAATTGGATTGATTTGCTGCCTGACTCACTGTCTTAGATTGAGGTACTGAGAATTGCTGACAGTATTAATAAAATTAGCGTTAGGGAGGATGTTTGAACATTTGCCTTTGACATTTTTAAGAGAAAGAGCTGACATTTAGTCTAAATTAAAAAGTCACTGAATTGCCTTTTTCTTTTTCTCTCTCCCCTGACCAAAGTCATGATAGTTTTCGCATGAAAACTTAGTCTGGAATGAAGAATTTTTTATTGCAAGTTTTGGTCTTTCTTTTTGCTGAGAAACTCTGGTTTGTTAACAGAGTTTTTGGAAGAAACATTTTCACAAAGCTGTAAGATAAATGTAATACAGTTGTCTGTAACAGTATTGTTTTATGATAGTGAGGTTTGGGTTTTTTTTAATCTTAGGTGATGCAGAGGTCAAACTGAAATAATGGTTTTAATATCAAAATCTAAGGACAGGCAAAGATCTAGTTTTTATTTTTCAAGAACGGTTTGCATCATTACTTTTAAAGGTAGTTGCCTGGTCTTTAGGTTATGTGATTAACTTTTACTCCCTGTGGGAAATGACTGAATTCAGGAGACATTTGTTTCATGTCATAACTGCTCTTTGTCTATACATCCTGCACTCCAGTTTCATGTGGTATGGTTTATCCCCAGGTAAAAGCAGCAGGCTTAACTTTGGTTTTGCTCTGGTCTGCAGGAAGATAGCTTTCCAATAGTCATAAGCAATTTTCACTAGTCCTTAAAGTTTTCCTTCAGGTATTTGTTGCTTTGAGATCTTTGCCTATCAGTTGTAGCTGCCTCACATCACTCCAAGCCTTCTTCAGTGTTCCCTTCCCATAACCCTTGCAGCAAGCGTTGGAGCCACTGCTACCAGTCAGTGTCCACATAACATGTGAAAGCATTTGAAAGATCTTCCAGGTGTTAACACTTTTTTGAAAATTGCATTTTTTCGAAGGACAGGGCAGAAGACTGCAGTTCAAGAAAGCCCAGCTCTGCTACAGAGCAAGTGTGCTGCTGAAGTCACCTCCCTGCCCTGCCAACCTGTTCCCTTGGCTGGTGGGAAGATAAGCTTTGGGGTTGGAACTGACGTTACTTTGTGCTTGTATAATTTTGAGACCATATATCCAGGCTGTGCACTGTCACTAGCAGAGCCAGTTACTCTTCAGTGGATTTTTATGTAGGGGCATGTGCTCAAACAGAAAGTCTGTGCCAGTCATAGCCGTGCATGTGTGAGGTTGAATTCCTGCTACCTTTAATGAAGGGTGAGTCCCAGAATCTAAAAACCTTTCCTACTCCTCTATAGACAGTGTTGCTTGTTCTGTCTGACAAAAGTTACTATTCTCTTATTCATTTTTTCCCTTTCTCTTTCTCTGACTGCAAAAAGTATAAATTATTTTAGTGCAGAATTTTTGGAAGGTTTTCTCCCCTTCCCCCATTTCCTGAAAAGCTTGCATATGGAGTGAGACACTCATAAGCTTTTCTGAGATAAGAATTTTATTTATTTGCGCTTCATTGTTCCAGGCATGGCTACAGACTGATTTGGAAATTTGCTGTTCCAGCTTTAACAAGTCACTGCATGGAAAGGAGCAGCTGGATTTTCCTCCAGAGCAGCCTTCAGCTGTTGGAAATCTCTTGATACTTCTCTGGCTTCTCCAGATTCAGCATTAACTTCTCCTTCCTGTAACAGGAATTATGCTACGTGCTGTAGACTCTTTAGTTAGCAAAAGGAGGAAAGCAAAGGAATATGGCATCGAGAGCAGTTTCTGGTGGGGCTGGCAGAGGCCACACTATTGCTCTGACTCGTTTTCACCTTCATAAGGACAAAGGGCAAGAGCAAAACACTCTCCAACTCCAGCATGTCTCAGTCTTTCTGAAATAACTTCTGTTACTCAAGCAAGTAGGCGATGAGTTCAAAGTCAAGAAACACAAACTCTTCTGCGTGCTGTTACATGGCTTTTCCTTCTCACCTCTTCCCCTCTTAAAAAGAGCCTCTTCCATTACGTAGTTCAATGTTCCAGTCAGATAGCTGAAGTATGAAGGCAGCAACCCCATTTCTCATCTCACACTGACTATATGGCAACATAATTCTGTTGGCTTCGATGAAGTTAGTCCCGATTTGCGCAGTTAGAATGACCCATATGTTAAATCTGTACGATGACATACGTAGGGTGTGTAATATAGCCAAGTAACTTTGCTATGAGAACAGTATTTCAGTGTTGCTTGACTGTCTTTAGAATACAGTGGTGAAAACATCACATTGCATTAGGTAGTACTCACTTAATGTAAGCCATGGGAGAGAAACTCAAGCAACTTGCTCCTTTGATCTGGGTGTTTTACTGAGACCTAAGTCGGAGTGGTGTAACTGGTGACTTTTCTGCAGAAATTGAGCTGATGGTTGCTTCTCTTCTAGGCTTGATGGTGCTTACTGAGATTTGTCCTTCAACGCCAGCTAAAAAAAATTGAAAGCAGGTTTTCTGCTTGATCTTTCACATTCTTTTTATCAGAGCCCTCATCAGAGTGCTTCTTGCTATGAACTTTGCACCGTAATTTGTTGGTCTTGAAGGTCTCAAAAGGCTGTGGGCAAAGCTGTGGTACAGAAACTGCAAAATCCAGGAGTGTCCCCAGGCACACGGTGCTGTAGGCTACTGTCAGCTTACAGATTTAAACTTCACAGGGATTTGATTGATGGACATTTTGCATATAGTCACAATCAGTGTAATATTTTCATATATCTGAAAGTCATTATAGGAAGAGAATAAAGTGAGAAAGGGAAAGAAAATAGAAAAAAACCTTATACAGTTACCAGTGCTGGTTAACAGAATGTGCAATTTATGACCTGTGAAAAACATGGGGAAATAACTGAAAGTCAGGAGGGAAGAGTTACTAGCCATGACATCATTAACTCAGTTAATATAAAACTTTATGCTTATATGCTCACAATGGGAGACTTGTCTCTTGAGTTGATGGTAGAAGGGGGTGGATCCTGCCTTGGTGTAAATTGGCATGGTTCCACCTTGGCCGTGTCAAAATACTCGCTGGCCTTTTGTGTGGTTTTGTCCAGGCCAGGAGAACCTCAGTTCTGCCAGGTAAGTGTGACCTTTTCCTCTCAGGCTTTCAGGTTAAGATACAAGAGAGAGGATGTAAAATTTGTTGCTAACCATATAGGTAGCAAGTAGCTTGAAGAAACTCAAAAGGTGAAGTTTCCAGATTCTTTTGATCCATTGTTGACTGTTTTCAGGCACTTTGTTTCTTTCCTGTATTCTGAACTCTGAGCTGTTCATTAAAAAGTAAGAAAGAAAAAGCAGTTTCCTCTAGTTAAGGCACTTAATCATATTTCTAAGATGCACAGATGCAACCCCTTGAATGGCCTGTTGGATCTGAGACTCTGAGCTCTCCCCAGAGGATATTAAGGGATCATCGTTCACACATCTAGCTTCTGTAATGATGAATGGGATTAGTAGAGAAAATCCCCCTTGTGCTTTGGTGAATCTAAAATCATGTGGTTCTTTTGACTATGCATTTAGACTCCAATTCACAAAATAAAACAGCTGGACTAGTATAGGCAAGGCCAAGATATCTGGGGGAAGGGTACATTACATTTTGCTAGTGAAGTGGTCATAGCTTGGGCAGCATTTTGTGGTT
Organism: Antrostomus carolinensis; assembly: GCF_000700745.2. Taxonomy (NCBI): domain Eukaryota; kingdom Metazoa; phylum Chordata; class Aves; order Caprimulgiformes; family Caprimulgidae; genus Antrostomus; species Antrostomus carolinensis. Next base: position 27,633 of record NW_010317342.1, on the reverse strand, counting down.
TATCCAAATCTGTGGTCATCTTGATTTATGTGAGAGAAGATCATCACAAAAATGTTCTGAATAATGCTTGTTTTAAGGGTTTGTGTCAATGTTCTCATATGATGTGGTACAACTTTCCTTCTCAAATTTTTCACGGTTTGCTCAGAATGCCCCATGTCCTGGCTAATGCTCCACATAATCGCTTGTTAATTGAAAAATGATGAGGGAAATTGGTAGCCGTCTATAGAATTAAATATTCCACGGACATCTGGTGTTAGATGCATGTATCCAAGGGGTGTGAAGTAAGAAAGCAATTGTCTGTGTCTCCAGAGAACTGGAACCCTGTCAGTAATATTTTTTCATTCAGGGAATGTAGCGGGGAAGGGTGTCTTCACTTTTGGGAAGTATGGACAGCGTTAGTATTGAGATAGAGCCACTGACTACCTGAAACATCAATCAAGCTTCAGAGATTAAAAAAAAATGTAATTGACCCTCCTGTAAGCAGAATGAGAATTCCATATGCATTCCCATCCTGTGATTTTGAATTAATCTTCCACTGGCTTGTGATTTCTGAGGAGCTACGGATTGAATCCAGGCACGCTAGCTAGCTAAGGCTAATTTCTGTGTGGGGGGTATTTTTTTTTTCCCCTTTCAAATTCCTTCAATACCAAAGGACAAATGGATTCTTGGGCACTAATTTAAAATACTACTACTACTAATAATAGCCTAACATGTGTGCTGTGTGCCAAAAGTTGAGAATCAGCAATGATGAAAGATGAAACTGCCCCAAGTTTCTTGGCAAAAGCGATGCAGGCAAACATTTCAAAAGTAATTTCAATTTTGAAATTTGCTTCCTTAGAGATTGTGCTGTGGTAACGTTTGCCTTCTAGATGTTATCAGAGAAGCACTGGAATTTCATAGTAACTGAAATTAAAGAATTTTAGGATGTAGAGTCTGGCCATTAAAGATATCCCCTGTCCTGCTGTTCTCATTAGCCTTGCTAGTCTTACAGGCATGTGCTGATCAGTCCAGTTCTAGCATTTCTCACTCAACATGTTACATTGCAAGCTTAAAATGATGCCCATTCACTGATAACACACTTGAGTCTTGGCTTATTTGTCATCTGTTGGCCCTTCAATAAGCTTTTGTGTTTTTAAATTTAAAAGAAAAAAAAAAAAGGCAAATGTGAACCCAGCTTTGCTTGTGTACTAATTGACTTTGCAAGTTAAATAGTGCTCTGTTATTTAACATCAATGCTTCAGTAGCACCGAGAGACCACTCAGACCAGGGCCCTGGAGAAGTGTTGAACAAACTCACAGCTACAGCAGGACCTGCCAGATGGCAGCTTCTGCAGCCCTAAACATTCCTGTTTTTGCATGGGAATAACGGAGACCTCGAGGAAGTGCTGCGCTGATAAATTTGGCAAAATGTCTTATGTAAGGAGCAGTTACTAACAGCTGAACACTTGCCGATCCCAGCCTTACTTCTCCCTATAGCAGGGCTACCCAACTGGTGTTTTCTGAGATCAGCTGAGTATCTGCCTTGAGGTCTGCTCATTTTTACTGTGATTCCTTGGGTAAGCCGCCTGCCAAACATGCTGTGTGCCACCTTCACTGGTGGCATGGGAGCTGCTGTCCCAAAAGACTGGCAGAATGGGCTGCAATGTGGAATGAGGGATTTGTGATGTGATCAGAGCTGCTGTTGCTGTTCCAGACTTTGATTACCCTGCTCTGGTTGGGACTGGAGAGGACTTGCTTGTTTGAACGCCGTGCTGGGATCTGACGAGCTTTCTTAACAGGAGGTTGTACATGGCCTGATTGCTTCCCCAGGTTCTGGGGAATGTATTTCTTTTTCATGCCGAAACCAGCTTGTAAAGCCTTGGAGTCTGCTATAGCTCAAGGGTAGCAATTTGTAGGGAAACACATATCTTAAGTTTTCTGTGCATCTTTTGATGCTATCCTAATTTTAATGTTGCATAATACAATCGCGGAGCATAAAATTCTTATTGCTTTTGGTTATTAAATGAATTCAGCAATTCCAACTTTATCCACTGTTTTTAGTCTTGAATTCTGACCTGGGTGAGCAGGAAGGCTGTAACCCAAGCAGAAGTAGGAAATTTATTTGTGCTTTTTCACGTGCAGCTGTCTTGAATCTGCCTACCACTCTTAGAGCAGCATCATGAGACCAGTTTTTGGTGTGTCGTGCTCTTGCAGTTGGCTGCCTCTCCTTGGGGTATCTTGTACCTCAGAGAGGGGACAGTGAAATCTTTCATTGGGAAAAGAAGGCTTGTGTGAAAGCTTTGACTTGGAGAATGGCCTTTTGTTAGAGCTCATGAAAGGAGATGGCTGCAAGTTGACCTGTTGTCCTAGACGTCATCGAGTGGCTACTCTGATCTCCACATCAGAAATGGAGTGCCTGTTTCTCTGAGCAGATGAAACTACCCCAGGTTATGGTCAGATTTCTAAGAAGTTTCAACACCTACTTACGGTGTTTCTTTCCTTATATCCATCCAGCAGTCAGAGGTCGTGTGGAACACCTTTTTTTCACCGAGTTGAGCTATAGATTGAAAAACCCACTGCAGTAGGTTGTGAACAGGTTTCTGTTTTGACTTTTCAGTTTATATCACTGAAGACAAATTTTATTAGTAAAATCTTGGGCAACTCAGCAGTGGATTTTTAGGCTCTGACTGGATGCCTGAGCTGCATTTCTTTGAACTGTCTTTTAGAGGAACTGCAGCTGTATAAATGGATGAAGACTGTGGAAAGAAATTATAAGTACAGCTTTATTAAGGTGGGTTTTTAAATCAAAGTGACTTTTTGAAATATTTTAATGAACCTTAAAAACTATTTTCCAGTTCTTTCCAACAGTTATGTTAGTTTGGCAATGGGGAGGGAGGAGGATGTTATTGAGGGAACTGTGACCGTTGTGTCTATGGCAGTGGATGGGGCAGTGCCTTTTCCATGAGAGGCTTTAACCTTGACTGGGCAGACAACTTAAAATGACTGGGTGCTAGCATGCCTCCTCTGTTACTAATTTTCATGGTACAAAATATAGGTAGGTTTTACAGGGCTAGACAGATACTACTGGGATGGCGTTGTGGGTTGAGGAGTGAGGAATTTGTGGGTGTTTGGAGATATTTCCTCTTGTCCTGCAGTTTTTTCAATGGGCAGTGGTGGATGGTGCCTTACCAGGAATGCAACAAACTCGCTCAATGTATGTTTTCTTGCTAGAAGTTAATTGAAAACAACGATTTAGCACATAAAAAATGTGCTAGTATAGCTTGATGATGGTTTAGTGCCTTATATTCCCCTCATGTGCTTGTCACAGATGGTTTAGACTCTCTTTGCTTAAGTATGTGTGGCATCTGAAGACCGCAAGCCAACTGATGCTTTTTGTTGACTGTCCTGGGAGTTGAACCTGGGTTCAGTAAGCACCCTGAACTCTTGTTTTCTTAGCAGCTGGGAGCTAATGAAACTGTAGAGGAAGCTAGGGCTTTGCATGAGAAAGGACATGTCCATTCCAGCTTAGACACAGTCCATCTCTCCATGTCTCAATGACTCCGAAGTTGACTTCAGTGAAAACCAAAGAGACTTGGACTGAAACGGGGCAGCTGAGAGACTGGAGCAAGGGATAGGTGGAGGGGTATGGTCATGGGAAAGTCAGGGCGAAACCACTGGCAGTTCTGTCTTCCTCATTCTCTGCTGTAAGGGCATGTCTTTGAGGAGAACACTGCACAAGGTTCTTCACTGAAGCCCAAGGCCATAGCATGAAGGAAATCATTCAGAAAGCTTCTCACTAGTAGTCCAAAGAGAGTAAAAATAGCTGTGATGGAAGCAGTTTTCCTCTCGGCACAGACACAAGGGTATGTGCACATGTATACACATCTGTGTAAATGAACGTGTAAAGGAAAAGGCACTGGAGTACATCATCCGGAGGTGGTCTGAGCGAGGATTTCCATTCAGCAGAGCCTGACATGAAGAGGCTTTGTAGCAACTACAGTGTTCTGTTTCAGGAGGCAGAGGTGTTCCAGATACACTGTACCATCATGGTAAAAATGCCTTTGTTTTTGGCACAAAGATAACTACCCCTTTTTTTTAATTCAAGTGTCACATTTTACCCGCTTGCAGTTTCCTGCTTGTATGTTTTGGCTTTTGACCAGGACCTCGGGCTTTGTGTGCTCATCTGGTTTTGATAAAACATTGAACTTAGACAATACATCTTCTTGGACATTTCTTCCTGTTAGATTCAAGTGTGATACAAAGCAACCAGTACTTGATCAGTAGCAGACACTGGTTTTATCAAGCATTGTTGGATGTTCATTAGCCATGTAGAGAAAACTTACCCCAGCACAGACCAGTACAGGTAGGTGCTTCCTCTTCTGAGCTCTTATCCACTTCAGTAAAGCTCTAGGCTGTAAAGTATGGTGCCCTTTTGAAGTCCATATTCACATACTGGGACATAACATCTGAGTTGGTGTTTGTCTTGCTGCTTTTACAGTCATGTTAGTCTGCTAAGAGAGATGATATGCTCATGAGATATTGAACAGCAGCAGCAGATAAATGGGAGTAGCAACCTCATTAAAAACCATCTCCTTGTCCCGACATTTAGGTAACGTGTAATGAACAGGAGAATTTGAAATGCGGTGATATATTGGGTAAAAAGCTGAGTAAAAATAACACTCTCATGCTCTGCTCAGGGAGCTTCTGTGACCTCTGTTACCATAGCAAGTCTGTCAGCCTTTGGAATACATTTAATATCCCTGATATAGGCAAGGAAAGGATGTACTACATCCACGTTTAGCAGACGGTGATCTAAAACATGAAGAAAGGTTTTAATCTCACTGAAGTTTATCTGTCTACTTGTGCACCTAGTGCTCATTTACAGCAGTTATCTAGGCTCTCTCTTGGAGGAGGTGGAGTAACAAGAGGGAGAAACAGGGATATTTCCAGAGAGTTGAGCATCCCTGTCTGGTTTGCATTGCCTAGCTTGGACTATGGTGCATTTCCGCTGTCACCACATGGTGCAGCACTGTGTTAGTGATGCTAAGTGAGCTTGGGATGGCTGCTGTGTGTGTGTTACCACCATCCCACATAGAGAAACTGCCTTAAATCCTGGAACCAGTGTAGTTGTGCCTGCCAGCACAGCACTGCGTATAGCCTAGTCTGCCAACATGGCCACAACTGCTGGTGGGGGGACCTGCTTGTTATCTCAGGATAACAGCCTGTCCATAGCCCTTCCTATCATGCTGTGTTGTCAGTGCTGTCATCCTGGTAGGCATACGGTGTCCAGTTCACAGCAGGAGTGGTTTGTATGTGGGAGTGTGTGAGTGAAACGGGCGATGGATGAAGCTCCATGGAAACTGTCCAATTAAGTTGTTTCTTGTGCTATCAGAAAGCCTGAAGATAAAAGATACTCAGCCTTACAGACTGCCATTGTCAGAGGTTCTAGCCTGACCTCAGGATCTGACATGTTTATCCAGCGTGAGAGGCTGGGAGGCATCATGTGGACCTCTTTGTTCTCAGCTTTTTTATCTCTTTATGTCTCATCTCCCTTCCTTTATCCGGTGGACTGAGATGAATGTTGCGTGCACCCCTCTGCAAGCTTCCTGATAGATCCAATTAAAATACCTCATTCTTGTAGCATATGTGAAGGTTGAGCCATTGAACCTATTCAGGGTTACAATCCTGGAGCTTTTTTTCTGTCCTGGGTCTGGGATCGTGGGTATTTGAAACAGAGATTGAACACTTAAACTTTTATGGGAAAGGCTGGTAGAACTTAACGTGCTATTCAGTTTTCTGCAAATTTTTGCTCAGTGTGGAATTGAATCTTGCAATCTTAAATACTACACTCCAGTAAATAAATGTGGTAGAATCCAATTAAATTTGTATGAGTTGCACCTCCTAAAATCCTCTAGGCTATTTGAACAGATTACAAGCCAAAAAATGGAGCTTTTTTTCCTAATTTTCCAGCTGTGCAAATCCATCCTTGGATATTAAAAACACCTAAGTCTTGTTATACATTTTCTGTCTCCTGTATCTTGACCAATTTGCTAGAATTATCAAAGATATGGTTCTCAGAGTGTTGTAACTAACAGGTGGTTTTTTGTTATATCTTAATCCTCAAAAGCAAGAGATAACTCTGAAAGTAAAAGTTGACTACAGTTTTCTCAGTTACACTGAAACACGTGGTGTTACCTCCATTAGATCTGTCTCCAGGTCCTGAGATTAGAAGACAGCTGACAATATTCATGAATGATATGTAGGATGAGGGGGGAATTCTGCTTATACTCCCTGTATTGATTGTTCCACTGATGATAATGAGATTTTATTTTGCTGGTACCATATGTATATGGAACAAGAAGAAACACACAACAGAGGTTCCATTTTTTTGAAGCGTCACTCATCCTAAACCATCTCTGATTTAAAAAATTAAGTTGCTTTTACAGAAACCATACAAAACTGTTGTCAAGACTTATATGAAATACTGTTGTGTCCTAATAATAACTCCTAGCTGAAAAATCTTGGCATCCTGCGGTGTAGGAAAGGGTTTTAAAATTCACCTTCAGTTTTTGGGCAACAGGCAAAACATGTGGCTCTGTTTAGGAGCTATTTTTGTTAAAGCTTGACAATACAGGATGATAAAATACAGCTGCATTGTTTAAACTTTCAATTTAATTTCTGGTTTGTGTCCAAGTTGTTTCATCAATATGGCGCCATTCATTTCAAAACAAAGCTCTTGGAAGGGTCTCCGTTACCCCATCATTGATCAAAAGGGTGTTAAAATGTAGAGCCTAATTATGTTCCTGGCCTGTTTGGAATTCCAAAATTGGATTTTTATAACTGTCAAATTTGTAATCAGGGTAACTTTCCATGACAATTAGTGAGAATTATTAGAGGTTTTGTTGCCAGGGAGTTGTAACTGATGGTGGTGGTTCACTTTTCAAGGCTCTGTTAGTGTCAAAGGCAACATACATCTTATAGAATGGCCCTTTGACTACAACATTGTCTATACTTAACTGCACCCAAATGTCTCCTACTGTTACAGTCATTTTTATCCATCCTCCAGGGCTGAGCTGTTGCCACAACCTCTGCTGCAAGCTCTGCAGATCTAATTAACTACTGGGTTCTGCCTTGTTGCAAAATGGGACTTGTGAAGTTGTGATGTGAGAAAGTTAATCCTTGAATGTTTCACTCAAGCTTAGCTTGGTAAGGGCTGGTACTTAAAAGGCTATTAATGCTGCTGATCGTGGTCAATTATTGCTTTGAATCTTTAAAATGAGCCAAACATAAATATCTGGAACACAGGAGGTTCCACTTAAACTTGAGAAGAAACTTCTTTACAGTGAGGGTGACGGAGCCCTGGGACAGGCTGCCCAGGGAGGTTGTGGAGTCTCCTTCTCTGGAGACATTCAAGACCCGCCTGGACGCCTTCCTGTGTGATCTCATTTAGGTTCCTGCTCTGGCAGGGGGATTGGACTGGATGATCTTTTGAGGTCCCTTCCATTCCCCAACCTTCTGTGATTCTGTGATCTATACAACCTGTCTGGATGAATGCTCTCTCTTCTCAATCTCACTGATACCTCACTCGCAGTGAAAGGCCTACCTGTGCGTCTACTGTTGAGTTTGTGCTCAACTTGAGATGTTCCCAGTCAGGACTTCCTTCTTCATATAGCTCTAAAAAAGTTTTGCTTTTTTTTTTAAAAAAAGTTAAAAAAAATTACAACAACAAATCCAAAGATGCATTAAAGCTGAGATACCTGTCCTGTGCTGTCTTCACTGGAGACCAATATTTTGCAGACACGTGGTACTTTATCCTGAGTGCTGATGCATGAGTGTATGTGCTCAGGGTAGAGCAAACACTTACAGAAGAACTCTCCTTGCCTTGTGTGCAACATCTATTTTAGAGGCATCTGTTGAAGATGCAGATGGCCTTCTGTTGGCATCATCACCCTCAAGCTTTAGATCAAGTGCTAACTCTGAGTGTGGGCTGATACTGGCAGACAGTGACTGTGTTCTCATCTTTACGTTTAGCTGAAGGAACCGCTTTGCAGTGGCAGTCAACACTTACCCCCTTTGCCATGCCTGCTGTTCCTCACACCCCTGCACTGTCCTTTCTGTTCCACTGACTCAACCATCTCTGCAGCCACGTGGTTTTAAGGAATTGATCTCCCTGAAAAAGAATAAATGAGTTTTTTTCAGATGGGGTTATTTTTCAGCTCTCTCTTTCCTATCTGGTATACTGTCCAGACACACTCATTCTAAAAACAAAGGTGGCAACTTCTTAAACCAGTTAAGCTTCACTGGTAGTGCTACCTGGTGTTAAACTATCACCTCTGGTTTTGCCCAGGAAGGCAGAACCTGCCTTTTTTTGTGTTTGTTCTTAACACATACCTAGAACATCTCTGTGTCTGCTGACATGTATTTACCTGAACTGTTGTGTGATCATTTTTGACAAAAAGATCTGGAATATAGCTTTACTGATACAGGGTCCAAGTTGTGTTTTGTTTAATTAAATCAACCTAAACTAATTGTCAGCTAATAAAATAGTGTTGGTCAGCTCATAAAACAGAAATGAAGATTAAAAGAGTAGTTGCCATGAACAGGTGGTAACTCTGTTTCCAAGTTAGACCACATTACTCTCTGGCACGGGATCTCTGAGAATACCTCATATTCTAGTTTAAAAAAAAAAATGTTTATGAAACTTATAAAATATAGGGCTCATTCTGTAACCAGTTTTGTATCTCACCTGCCAAGAGCAGCGGGGGTTGAGCCAGCACAAGGCGGATGCAGAGTTTAGGCAGCTCTCCAGAAATGGATTTTCCCTGTGCAGGGCTGTGGAATCATTTCTACCTTTGACTGGCCTTTGTTTTGCAATTCTTGTGATTTCGTTTTCTCTTTCTTGTTGCTGTTACAGAAAAGACCTTGTAAACATTTTTTTGATGTCATTGATCTCAACCTGGCACTGTTGTGCAAAAGGGATAAACTTCCTATACCGCACTGTGGATGCTGTTTAACTCCAGATGGATCTTGAATTAGTAACAGGATCCTTCTGGATTTGGCCCTTGGTATTTCTGTTGACTCTGCAGTTCTTGCAGAAGGCATAAAACATTTATCTAATTTGAACTGGAAAGGACTGAACTGGAATCTTTATCTGCTCCTCAAAGTAGATGTAAAACTTGGTGGTTTGAAGTTGCTGTTAATGGTGGAATAATTTAAAAAAAATTATTGCATAGTGGTTGTTGGTTATTTGTTATTCAGTTACTAGTGCAAAACTGTGTGGTTCTGAGGATTTGTTAGGGCTTGCCGTTAGCTGGAATGCTCTGTAGTGGTGCAAGGCTTTCAGAACCAAAGTGACTTGTTGCACTGCCTATGACTTACACCTCATACCTATTTTCTGTGACCACTGGTTCCCAGAAATCTCATGCAGGATGCACTTGGTTGCTCTCATATTAAGTCCTCAAACGTGGTAAGGCACTGAAAGACTAGGTTACTACTGTTCCACATCAGCCCTCCTCTTTGAGAGAGCACAATCACAAAACAGTGATTTGCTGATGTGCAGACCAATGCAGATGTGCTGCATTGATACAGCACTTTGGGGTTCTGGCTGCACTGACAGTCTCAGTTAAAAGGGGATGTGTCAGGAGAACTCCCCACCTGGGTGTTTCAGCTGAGAGTGCACAAGACAAACACTGTGCAACCTTGTAGCCTCCAGCATCTTGTCTGAGGGCTCGACCTGGGTTTAATTTTCTGCCACATATTGCTTTGGGACCTCAGGTTGGCCAGGTTTTTCTTAGTGTTTTAAAAAATGAAGCTCAGCTCTTGCTTCCCTGCACTCCTCTTGCATCTGATGTGCCCTTCCCTGAGAGGGAGGGCAACTGCTGTGGTCCAAGAGAACTAATTTCTAGGCTCTTTGAGAGTTGCCTGTGATGCTTTCTTTAGGCTGGTAGCTGACCTGGGTAACTGAGCTTTCTTCTGCCTCCTCTCAGAAGGCGAAGGGTAGGAGTTTCCCTAGGCTGGCTGTCTTGGGGAGGTGGGGAAGGTGCCAGAGCTGCATCTCAGTCCTCACTTGCAATCATGTGTCTGCTGTAGCAAAGGTAGGGAGCAGAGTGTTTTAGACTTGTCTTCTGTGAAGCAGGGCACTACCATGGCTTAAGACAGGCTTAAAACAGACCTACAGTGAGAGGCATGAGAGATAGAAACCCGTCACATTTGAAAGGGTCAGGAGCAGGAGTATTTGGAGAGAGGTTTCCATGGGAGGCCGGGACTCTGCTGTGTGACTCCTGCTGAGTTTGTTTGGGAGGTTGGAACTGCTGCTCATGTAGAAGTAAAACAAGTCCTGGCCAGGCAACAGGAAAGTCTCACTTAAGTATCACGTATTCTATCTTTGCACTGAGAGTAATGCTTTGGTCCAGCCAGGCTGCTGCCCTGGCTGAGGATGTGTCCCAGATCCCTGCTTGCCCACTCTCTCCTCTGCGACCAGAGATGAGGTTGCAGTACATGCTGACATAGCCTGGAGCCAGCTGGCCCTGGTAACGCTTGTAGGAAGGGCTGCAGCATGGCCATCACCACCTCTGTACAGGGTTTCCTAGCGGCAAGCATTGTCTCCTGACTCCTGCTCCTTGAGTTGATGGGACTAGAAGTGGTGTGAGTGGTGCAGCACGTGCTGTGGTTGCTCATCTGGGCAAAACCATGTTGGGACTTTCTGGCAATATCCCCTTGGGTCCCTGATCTATTTACCATGTCCCTGCCAAATGAGCATCACTTGAACTCCAAATCTTGGATTAAACCAGCTGAAAAGACTCCTCACATTGACAATCCCATGAGGGGCTTGGGGGCAGGTTCCTCTGAGACAGAGTTTCTTTAAGAAAAAGGGAATAAAATGGGGTTGGTGTCCATTCAGAGCAGTTTTCTGTTCATCCACATGGTCCATGTTTGCCCAGCGTTATGGGAACAGCTGCTGGGAGTCACACCAGCAGCCAAGTCTCTATTTACTTCTCTCAAAGGTTTAGGAGGAATGTAACACTGACTGTAGGACCAGACTTGGCCCGTTATGACTGCTTGTGTGCTGTAAAGCTTGAGGTGACACAGAAGAGCTGGAAGAATATTAAAGCATCAGTCCTCCAAAGAAATCTGGGTGGGTTTTAGTGAGTGTTTAATGGTCTTAAGGGACTCCAGGTCTTGTCCAGATTTGCACTGGTATAATTGCACCAACATCTCCCATTCCTCCCAGTGAAGATGAGTAAGAGGACAACAAGCAAGCCTGCTGCTCAGCTTTCGAGGCATATGTGCAAAACCATCTAGGACTCTAAACTAACAAAAACCATATTCAAAGCAATTATCTGATCTTGTTTGTTTGTTTTTAATGTGATGTTTCTAGACACTGGTACAACAAACACACCCTTGTAAAATCTTGTAACAGTTGTTTGTAGTTAGTATCTTCAAGAGGATTTTATGTGTGCTGATCATGACTAATATACATCACTTTGGTGTGACTGTCATCCTCCAGTGCTGTGGGAAATTTTTGGTACTAAGACAATTATTTCCTCAGCTTGTTTAGCATTTTTCTTTTTCCTTTTCTACCCTTCTATGCAAGAAAACACGGACACCGATTTGCTCATATATTGTGCTTTCCAGATGAAAGTGCTTTGTGGTTCACAGACTTAAGTAATTAGATCTTCACAGACCTCAGACTCCAAAGGCAGTTGGAGTTGTCAGCTCTGGTTTTACACTTGGAGATAGAAAAATCTTTAGAGGCAAGGTAACTGCCCCAGTTCACCAGCTGGCACTGGCAGAGCTGGGGGCAGACACCTCCTCTGCAGTGTACTCTGGTTTTCTAAACATTAGAGGATGCTGCTGTGCCCGTACTGCTAAAGACCTTCCCTCTTGACTTGATTCCTTCTCTTCTTCTTGTCACAGAATTGGTTTTTAGCACATGTACCAACCGCTGGGAAGGTGCTGAGTTGTCCTTCCCATGGCTTAGACAAAACAATGGCAGCTGCTCTGCCTCCTTGAACCCAGGACCATTTTTTCCCCTGCAGCATGCAATTGAGGCAATGATTGCTGCTATCAAGAAAAAAACCAAACCAACAAACCAAGCCCAATCCCCCTTTGCATTCAACCAGAATGGATTGCTGCAGCTTGTTCCATTCAGTAGGTTTTTCTGTGGTTGTATTTCTTGGAAGCATCATCTCCAGTAGAGGCACGGGGCTCTTTTACAGGCTTATTTCAGCACTTTGAGAGCACGAGTGTGTGCGTCTGTGCATGCATGTCTTGCTGTGGGTGGGTGGGAAGGGGGGAAGTGCTGGCAAGAGCGCAAATGAGCCGAGCGGGGAGAGTTGAAGGCTCTTTCATTCCTTA
>NW_010317342.1:13435-15266 GCF_000700745.2 Antrostomus carolinensis | reverse complement strand
CTGAACCAGTGTTGTGCAGGGTGAGGGTTTGACACGTTCCCAGTGATAATTGCCTTGTCTCCCCCCCGCAGGTTCCTCTGGCCGCCAGCATGGTTACTTTTCCAACCAGGACCGTAAGTGGGCAGCATGAACATCAAGGAAAAGCAGAGCCTAAGAGCAAAGTGGGGTGCACTCCTGGGTGGGGGGCCGTGGCAGCCAGGGATGCTCTTTGCTTATAGGGGGGAAGCACACGGGAGGGAGTCAGTCTGTGAGTCTCTGCTTGCTCTTTACCTCATTTTCCCTCAAGTATCAGGAGGGCAAGGAAAAGAGGAGCTGGATGTGCTCTGCTCCTTTCAGGTTGAGGGAGTTGCCCAGGCAGCACCTGATGAGCACCTGGGAAGGTCCGTCCTGCTTGTGCTTTTCTCACTTTTCCTTGGGTCAGTATCTGAGAGAAGACACCAGGCTCCACAGACCCTGCGGTGCCTGTTGTGCTTTCCTCTTGCAATTAAAACTCACCCCCCTGCTTTCCCTGACCTACTCATGCTCCTCATCAGTCTTTGGGGGGGGTATGTTGAGATGAGCCAGAAATGGGGGATTGGGTTGATGAGCTGAGTGCTGCAGAGTGCTCAGAGGGAAGGTGGCTGTGACCTTGTTTGCAGTTGCAAACTCTCCCATGAGGTGAGAGGTTCATCAGCCATTGGTGACCAGCAGAGTGCTGTCTCCTCATGTCCGAGTGTTTCTGTGACACTCATGTTGGTGTCTCCGAACAGCCTTCCCTGAGAAAACTGAAATTGTTTTAAAGGCTGAAAGTGAACAGGAACTTATTTGTTGCTTGCTGGTGCATGAGCTGTATGTCTCCAGAATTATGGTAAAAGTGGCTTGAAAGTGCTCTGGTACACGTGCAACAACCCAACCAAGGTTTGAAATTCAACCATATATCTCCAATGATGGTTGAACAATAAGAAGCAGGAATTTACATGGGAGTCTTTGTACCTGGTGGCCATGTGCAGGTTTTGCAGTTGTGAGACCTTTGAAGCAGCACATATGCTGAGCAGACGAGTTACTCCAAAGGGATGGTTTTGTGAAAGCAGTGGTAGGCAAGGGCATGAAGAGCTCATGCTGATCTGCCACTTTGCTCTCCTTGCTGAACACACACTCAGCAGAAAAATGAGCGTTCCACAGCCCAAAACCTCTGTGAAGCCTTAAATTAGGACGAGCATCTGTCTTTCTGCTCCAACCTCTATTGGAGACATGCTTCATACTCTAGCTGTAGTTCATCTCTCTTTGTGTGCTCTGCCCATGGATGTTACAGAACATGCCTCTGACTCCTCGTTAACCGCGGTTGTTTAGTGTAGAATTGGCTGTCCATCCCCAGCACAGCTGGAGTGAGCAGTAGCCAGGTGGGGCAGAGATGGCAGCCTGGGAAGGATCTGCCTCACATCTGCAGTGCAGCATCACCCACACTTGGCTGGGACCTTGAAACTGAAGATGCCCAACACCTATTCCTGGCACTCCCTGTGGAGCCCACAGGGCATTTGGAGTGCATCATGACTTCAGGTCCTTCCTTGAAATTCTTACTTCTTACTGTATCAGGAAAAAATCCCCATCTGAATAGAGAAGTCAGTCCCCACCCTTCTGGCAGAGCAGGATCCTTCAGTTCTTGTTTCTATCCTCGTTCTCTTTCATACTCTCTTCCATGGTTGGGGATGCTGTTGCTTCCTCCTCTCTTACTTGGGCATGTCCTGGCACATGAATGCACTTCTTCCCACATTGACCCTCATACTGGAACTGCCATGCAGAGGAACTAAATGACACACCCAAGGACACCTGGGCAAGTATTGTGTCAGCAGGA
>NW_010317342.1:8520-13411 GCF_000700745.2 Antrostomus carolinensis | reverse complement strand
CCTGCCACAGGCCAGTCTTGTTTATGGATGGTCTTTTTAAAGTGTTGATTTGTTTCCTTGGTCTCTCTCCACTTTGTGCTTCAGTTTCTCCCTTGATAGCTGTGCCCTTTTCAACATCTGCCCTGTTCTGTGTCCGTAGAGGGCAGGAATAGTCCTGCCCCATGCACATCATGGCCCTCTGAGGAGACAATATATTAAAATATATGATTTTAAAATGTGTCTTACTCCATTGCACACTTCTGTGCACCTTTAAGGTTTAATTCAGGCAAAATCTAACTGATGCTATTATTCTTCTGCTTACCTGACAGTGGAGGTTAGAGGATATTGGCTGGGTTTTTACAGCTGTTTTTTTTTTTTAACTGTGCAAGGAATCCTCCTTATCAGCAATTTGGTTTAGGATTCCTCTAGTTGTCCTGTGTTTGAAGATGTTTCCTTCTATGGTTTGCTTTTAGTCATTTAGCTTCCAAATGATACAGTGATTTTCAGGATGTAGGCTGAACTCGTTGGAAGTACGGGGCCAGACAGCAAGGCAGAGGTGTGTTGCCCCTAATGTTGTTGGGACTTACTCTCTGAGGTCTGAAGAAGGGAGCTGACTTCTGAAATCAACAATGAAACGCGCAGGAGGGATTCCATGAGAGACTAGATAACAGAATTCATGCATTGTAGGGTGTACATGACACCACACGACAGCAGGATTTGCTCTTCTCCTTTTTAGAAGGAAATGTGCCAGAGAAGTAGAGAACAGGTAGACTGAGGGCAGGAGCACTGTGAAATCAGCTCCTTCCAACTACAACATTAATTAACTTTCATATAGGCAGAACCAAGAGGGAATAATGGAGAGCTAAAAATTAGATCTGTTTTAAGTTGCAATAGAGATCTGTCTCCAGTTCTATCTTTTCAAGCTAAAGAAATTGAAAATTTTCTAATGCAAGTGCCTGGATTGCTTGGATTTTGTCACGGGCTTTTTCTACTCCTTGGTGATCTGGATCCCAGTGCTTTGGGACTGTTGCTCCCCCTGTCTTGGGCAAGACTGGAAGGCAATGCAGTGTTATGCTTAAGTTCTGGAAGTGCTTTAGAAGTGCGAGTTGCTGCTGTATTTCTGGAAGGTATAGAAAAGTCTGGCTGTTTTCTGTAACACTGTGATGTTCCTTGTAGGCTCATAAGCTCTACAGTATAGAGAGATCTGCAGATGCTTCTGGCCACACTCAGGCACTTTCAACCCTACCCAAGGTGGGTGTCTCTGCCTGGTGTTTCGTATTGGCTGTTTCCAAGTATTCAGCCCATCAGAAACTTTAGTTTCAGGACTAAAGTGGAATTTGAACTATCTGTATATAGTCCTTTGTGTCAAATCAAATGATTTGTTAAAGCGAGGCCAGATTTGCGGGGAGAATCAATCTTTTTTATTAGATCAACTGATGTGGAAAAAGCAAACTGTCAGGCACATTAACCCTTCTTCTGGCCTGCATTTGTGTTACGAGAACGGAGGGACCTGTCTACCAGGGGAGGCTGAGCTTTAGGATATACGTTCACACCAACAATTCCTCAACAGTCTTGGTCTGAACACAGACATGAGTGGCATTTTTGGGCACGCTTGTACACTTTTTTTGGGGGGAAAGACTTGTCTCCCTCTGTGTTTGGACACTAGATGTTACTACACAACAAATAATGGGCTCTGCTCTGCAGCTGACTCATTGTGTGAGTCTGGGGCTAATTACTGAATCCCTCCGTGCCTCAATTTCCATCTGTAAAATGTCACAGATGCCCACCATTCACAAATGGCTTTCAGATTTCCAGATGAGGTGCTGTGGAAGTGTAGAATAGCGTTAGTTTATACATATTGTGCTAGAATATAATATAAACCACATGCAACAGAAGAGCCTCACAGTTGTGTCTCAACTGCAAAAGGCAAGGCCTGGGCCAATGATTTAACAGAGCACTAATTGGGCTAAAATAGGAGATTGCTTTTGTACTGGTGCAATTGTCACCATTAAAGTCCTCGTTTACCAACAGTTTTTGGAGATAGCCCAGTTATTTCCTATTGAGGAAAACTGCAGCGTCTTGGGTCTTGAAGCACAGCAATTTATAGTAAATGTCGACATTTTTATAGCGTCCCCCACGCTGGTTGTCCTCATGCTTCTGGAAGGGAGACTGTTCCATTGTTTATTTTGAATATGCATCTTGCTTGGCCTGGAGCTGCACTTAGCACTTTTTAGCTGCCTGCAAGCTTTTGGGCATATCCTAATCTCAAAGCAGAGGCATTTGACCGAGTCATTTCCATTGCCGTGACTGGGTGTTGCATACACAGGAATCCCCATTTCTTGATAAGAGAGCTGTTCCTGTGGCTGCAGGCAAACGAGTGCCTGGCAGCTGTTCAGCATTAAGCCAGTTCTCAAAGTTTAAAGGATTTGTGGGCTGTGATGGTTTGGGTTCAGGCAATTAACTTTGGTAAAGTGCTCGAGAGCGTCTTCCAGACACGTCATGGAGAAGGATGTACTTCAACAGTTAAGAGATGTGATTTGTTTAAATGCCCTCAAGTTTCCTGATTGTGCTGTTGGGGCTAAACTCTCAGTGCCTGTGAAATCCAGGAGCTCCTTTGACTGTAGAGAATTCTGGTTGTTCCTTCCAGTTGCAATCTGGCCCTGGGCTTGTTTGAAAGTGCCAAGGTCATCCCTATTGCCAGTGGCATCGTGTGGCAGCAGCACCAGTGACTGTACATTGAGCCTCTGGAGCTACCACAGAATCACAGAATGGTGGGGGCTGGAAGGGACCTCAGGAGATCATCCAGTCCAACCCCCCTGCTAAAGCAGGTTCCCTACACCAGGGTGCACAGGAAAGTGTCCAGGTGGGTTTTGAGCATCTCCAGAGATATGGAGTCTCCATACCCTCTCTGGGCAACCTATTCCAGCTAGAGGAGCTCTCCTTTAGCTGTTTCATTTTAAAGCCCTGGTCTGAGCTTATTTGCCAGTGTATTGTTGCCTGGTGCTCGGAAGTGATTATTGATGTTGAACTGTTCTGAGTAGAAGGTGTGGGCTTGGGGGGGGAAGTGAAGGTGTCTCTGGAGATATCCAGTTCCTTCTTGGTGTATTGCAGACAAATTGCGCCATTCTGCATTTGTCCAGTTTGGATTTACTGGCTGTTTTCCCTGTTCCTCATCAGTGCTCAGAGGGAGGGTCAAAATTCATTGTCAAATCCTCCACAGCTGTAAGAGTAACATAATATTGGGGCTGAGTGCGTGGGGTGACAGGCGTGGGAGAGAAGGTTGGCTGACGCCCAGCCTTACCCAATGCTTGCCATGTTCCAGGAGAAACCTCCCTGGATTCTGGGCCTCCAGTCCTGGGTCTAAACTTGCCATTTAAGGCATTTTTTAGGAGAGTTTCAAGGTGGAGGCAACTAGAACCTCAAAATGAAGCTTCTCAAACTACCAACAGCACGATGTCTCTTAGGAGACACTTAAGCTACAGTGCTCATTGTTGTGTAGATACCATAAATCAGAGAAAGCACAGATAAGCAAATTGTGAATAAGGGCTCAATCCCACCAGGAAGTAAATGGATCCTCAGATTTGGAAGCATTTGGTGAATTCTGTGTTAAAATAACAGGATGTGGAATTCTGGAAAACATTTTGATTATGGATATCCTCCGATTTTTCATTCTAAAACGAGTTAGAGAAGTAGTCTGGTTGTAGCTATTTTGAAGAGTTAAAAATCTAAAACTGAAAATGAAACGTGCCAGGGTAACCCCAAGTGGATATTTCTTTTACTAATTTTACTTCATCCAGAAGTTAATAAGGAAATAACAAAAAAAAACCCCAAACAAACAAAGAAGTCCTTCACTCAGCCTTGTGCTACTCACTGATCTGATGCAGGCATTACCTTAGATCACGATACAAGGGATGTCCCGGGTCTCCTGACTCCCTGGTGTCCCTCGTGTCTCAGAGAACAAAATTGCAGCTGCAGAGAAATGTGGAAGGGATTCCTCGTTCTGCTGCTCAGATCTATAAGGACCATTGCAAGGCTCAAGAGGGATTTAGATAAAACCAACAAAGGGTAATTAGTAGAATTAAGCAGAGTAATGATCCTCAAGAGACTGACTGCCTTGTAGCCTTGAACCATTTCACTCCAGCTCTGCAGTGCTGAGTGACAGCCTTGTGCAGAGCAGGGCTGTGTTGAACAAGGGCTGTGGGGAGCTGTGAAGTGTGGGGGAACAGACAAACCCCGCTGAGCTGACCTGGGAAATCAAAGACTTGCAAAAGTGCCTCTGGCACTAATACTACTACTCATAATATTAATTACTACTCATAATAGTATTTTGATGTTCAGGGAAGCAAATTCTTCTGAATTCAGACCACCCTTTTGAGTTGCTTCAACAATTTTTTTCCTTACTGATCTTTCAGGTAATTTTTTGTCTTGGCTAAAGGAAGCCACTGCTAAATGTTCTGGGTGAGGAACGACGAGTGGGTTACAGGGACTTTGAGGAGAGAGAAGGCATCTAACCCTAGAAGGTATCTTTAGTCCTTGCAGGCTGAAGTGTAATAAAACTCAAAGCAGGCGTAGAATTTAATGTCAGAAATGCAAGCTGGAAACAAACAAGATACATGTTTTTTTATAAAATGGTTAACTTTGGATGCAGTTCACTAAAGAGACCTGGGTTGTCTGGCTCTAGAGTGTCTTTCTGAAAGACATACTCCAGTTAAGCACAAGTTGTTTGGCTGGAGACTGTGAGAGATTCTCTGACCTGTGGTACACAGGTGCAAAACCAATATTCTGAGGGTCCCTCCGGACTTTATGGTGAGCCTCGATTCGAATGTTGCCTTTTGTCCTGTCTGTTTCCTTATTCCATGTTACATTACGCTGCGTTTTAACTGTGTATTTCCCTTGATTGCTTCTCCCAGCA
>NW_010317342.1:4205-8508 GCF_000700745.2 Antrostomus carolinensis | reverse complement strand
GGAAAGAGAGTCTCTTCTGTAAGGGATGTGAGACCATCTCAATTTGAGATGGACTTTTAAGCGTGGTGGGGTTCCCAGGCTTGCTTGGACTGGGGTCAAAAGAGTTAGCTGGGTCCCATTAAGTATCAGTCCACATCATAGATCAGGGAGAGATAAAGAAATGAGTCTGGTTCAGTGATGGTGGGTATCAGATGCTGGATTTTGGGGTAGTGAGGAACAGACCAGCTATAGGAGGAGAATGTTTTACCCTGGGAAGAAGCCCCAGCCCTTGTGGGCTCTGTACCCTCAGCTTCCTTGGCAGGAAGGCATGTGAGCTCCCTCCTGGTAGTCTGAGGACTCTTAATCCAGCTTGCACATAGCCCTGTCTTGCTGTAGGAGGTTTGTGTATGCAGATTGCTCATACTACCTACGTGTCTTTATTTTCTGGCTTTTTATTTGCTTGGGTGTGTTTTCCAACCATACCGTGATACAGTGGTGAAGCAGGGGAGTAAAGGGCTCACGGGGAGGTTGTTCTGTCCAATATCAGAAGTACTGAGCACCCACAGAACCACCAGCATCGCTTGGGAGTACCACGTTCAGCAGCTCTGCAGACAGCAAGGCTTTAACAAATTCATACCGAATAGGTGAAATCTTTATTATCAGGGTCATTTCAGTCTTCAGGCAGCTATGCTGGGCTACGTTAGTAAAACATCCTTGGTGTTTCTAAAAATAATAGATAATATTTCTAGCAAAACATGTTGCATCAAAATCCAGCCGTTCCTTGCTCAACTTTATTCTGACAGATGAAGATGGATTGAACACGGATCTCGCAACTCATGGTTGCCTGTGAATAAATGATCATGATCTAATTCCATATGCTAACGGAGCACAAGACTAACCAGCAAAATAGATCTCTGGCTCTGTGAAAGAGCACAAATCCCCAGGCTGAGAGCAATTATGTATAAAATTAGTTAGTGGTGTGGGAGTGTGCATGTGTGAAATTTTAAATAAAACAATGTGAGTGATGTGAGCTGTTTAAGAATAGACCTGGGTGAGTAACGAAGGGGTTTTGGGTCCATTTGCCAAACCAAAAAATTGGAAAGAATGATTTGGGAGAAACTGAAATGGAAATTTTTAGGTTTTTTCATGCAAAGTAATGAGTAAAATATGGTTTTTGGATCAACCCAAATTATTTCATTTGACCCAAAGTGAACCATTTAGTTTCACTTAAGACTATTTAATTAGTTCATTTCATTTTTAATTTAGGTGAGTTTTGAAATAAATGCTATTTCAAAACCTAAAACATGTCATTAAGAAACTATGAAAATAATTTTTAAAAAATCTGGAGAAAATATTGCAAAAATTTAAAAAATTGCACCCATTTTTTTCACTTGAAACCATGTACTGAACTTTAGGTGGGTTCTCGAGTAGTAGTTGTTACTTCAAAAGTGCATTTTTTGTTAAACTTTATTTTCACTCAATTTTGCTCAGCTTTTTTTTATAGACACTTCAAAATCACAGACTATTATGATAATGAAAAAAAAAAAATCATTGCTTATTCAGGGAAAAAAAATCCTTTTCCTGTTTAAGAAGGTAGAAGAAAGTAGATATGAAAATGAAGTATTAATATTTTACAAGCAGAAAAAGATCAGATAGCAGTTCTCATAAGAAAGGAAATTTGAGCTGCTTTTTAAAGATAGCCAGTAAAGTTAAGGGTAAGGGTTATTATAACAGAGATATAGCAGAGAGAGATTACAAATGGAGAAATTTTGGCAGTGGTCGGGCTCTCCTAGCAGAGATGATGAATTCTCTGTACTGATGGTAAAAAGGCAAAAATATTCTGTAGGTGTTCTGTTTCATATTGATAGGCAGCCTAATAACTCACTATTTACAGGTGAAAAGAAAATTTTCCATGCTGTAAAATCCTGATGTGAAAACTGGGGGAGAGAACAAACCATCTTTGGTCAATGAAGCCATCTAAATTTCTCTGAGCCTCCAATTCCTTATCTGTGAGATACTTTAATTATGCTAATGGTCATGCCGAGCAGAAATGTTGTGGGGCTTTGTCAGTGCTGGTTTTGAACTTGAGATTAGAGGAGCTGTATTGAAAGCCACTATCCTACGGTTTTTGGTAGTTAATGGACTTAGAAAGGGGGCAAAAAGATGCCCTCACTCCCTCCTCCCTCTTTCTTTCCACGTTTGCTCGTGGGTGAGACCTGGCCTCGCTCAGCCCTCTCCGTGCTGCAGAAGCAGAAGGGACGCTGGAAGGTGGTGGTGGGTTCTTTGTGCACACACTCTACACGTGCTTAGGTCACAGCCTGCAGTGTTTGCAGTTCAGCAAGAACAGAGATTTCCCCTGCAGCTGAAGGTGCTGACATGTTGGGCAGAGGACCTAATGAAGAGACCTAATGAGCTCTTCTTTTTTTTGGTCGGGTGCCTTGGACTGTCTATCCCAGCATCGCTGCTGCGAGAGACCCGGCCATCTGGGGCTCTTCCCTCACCACTGTCTTTGCCAAAAGGTGAAAATTTGCAATGCACGCAATGAGTAAATATCATGGTGGTCAAGTGAGAGGGTCTTGCAAGCTGAGTCTTAATGATCCTACGCTAAATAAAACTGAGAAAGCTTCCCCTAACAGAGAAAAAGCTCTCGCTCCAGCTCACTGGGTCCTGAGCCGTGGCCAGGGTGTAGGATATGCCGGTAGGAGCCTTTCCCTCCGCAGCTATCCAGACCTTTGATTGCTCTTTGCTCTCCAGACCAGAGGCTACCGGGTGACACAAGCGTTCCTCTCCGCGGTTGCTGTCAGCCCTTTGCCTTTCGCATGCTCAAACCCTGTTACAGAGCTACAGACATGACTGATTCTAAACAAGGACAATTAATAAAGTCTATCTAGCCAACATCTGACTCTCATTAGAGGAAACGTGTTGAAAAAACAGATCCCAGGTTGGCTGTGATTTATGGCTTGGGTCTGCTATCCCTCACAAGCACTGGCGAAAGCTTTTGCAAAGGGCCAGAACATAAACTACTTAGGGAAACTCAGTATCCATGTAAAAAGGCTGGAAAGGTCAAATCGGACAAATTAAACAAGGGTGGAGGTGCAAACCCAGGCTGGCTGTCCCATACTGAGGGCCACCTAGGTAGGAACAGGAGATCTGCTTTCATATTTCCACTGTGGAATTTGACTTGAAATTTCTTCTGTGCTTGAGTCTGAAAGCATCACTGGTTTTGCTTTTGTGTTGTTTTTTTTTTCTGGCTAAACTGTGTGTATGTGTGTGGCAACAAGTGGATGGAGGGGTTAGTAGTCTGGTGGTTTATCTCGTGAGTGTCCACATATAAGGTTTCTGCTACATAACATCTCAGGTGATCACTAAGTTGACAGTAGAAGTTAACTGTGCCTCCTACTTCCCTCAGGAATTTTAGATTTCATCCTTTTCTCTTTGCAAAGAAACACGGTTGCCTGGACTAATTTCCCTGACTTCACTCCTGAGTGACTACTCTGAACTTCCCTGGAGAAAGGTGTCTACTAACTGAGAAAAGCTGGTCTCTCGCTTCCTTTGAAAGACAAAATTTTCTTCAAACTGGACCCACTCAAGTTGTGTGTTACTGACTTGTAAGACAGTGCACCCTGAACCCTAACAGCGTGGTGCGTGGTGACCTGCTCTGAGTAGTCCTGATTGTGCAGCTGCTGGCACAGAGTTAAAGCTGTTGGGTTCCCGAAACGTGGGCTGTTGGCATGGCCTTGGCACGGCTCTGTTTTGCTGCCCCTGCCCTGGGGATAACTGAGCTTGTCCTCTTTGTGCATGTCCATTTCTGAAAAGTGCAGTGGAAGTGGTGGACTTCATTAGATGGAAAGAAAAGAGCTGCCAGGCAGGTTTTATCACAGGTAACAAATATAGTCATTAATTTCTCTGTGCCTGTGCGACATTTGGTCATTTTTCATCCTCTGACCTTGAGTCCTTTGCAGATGAAACGTTACACTAGAAATGGATGAAAGGAAAGTAAGACTCGGAGGAGGAAAGTGTGTTGTTTAGAGCCCTGAGCAGGTTGAAGCATGAGCTGCAAACGCTATTCTTATGTCCCGAAACTTGACTGTGTGCTACGCCCCATTGCATTGCAAGGTTGAAGTTTCTTGTAATGGCAAAATATGGTCTTGAAAAAACTGGCTGCAAAGATTTTATTTGTTTAAACAAAGGCTTTGTGATTCCAGAATTCTCTCCCCTTTCATATGCTATAAACCACCTCCTCCACCTCTCCTCTGAAAGAGGAATTTTGGAGTAATCCATCAAGAAAAAGAGAGACAGAGCCTTGATCCCTTGACTTCAGTTG
>NW_010317342.1:0-4173 GCF_000700745.2 Antrostomus carolinensis | reverse complement strand
GGAAACCAAAAGCCCTTTTAATATTCTGCAGAGACTCTGGGTATACAAATGAGCGTTGGCTGTCAGAGCTGAGAAATGGGGCAGAGATGCCAAGAGGTTTCTTTGCCTTTTTGCACAAACTCTGACCTGTAGCCCTGTGGTGAAAGTTGACCTGTTTGGTTTTTTTCCTTCCCTCAGTGCCATTGTGATAACTGTGCTGAAATCATGAGGGCCCCTTTGGTATAAAGCCGTTATCACGCCTCTCTTGTTTCGAGACTTGTGGGGCTTTCAGCCTTGAGCAGCTGAATTGTACAACTATTTCATAATGAAATGATGCAAACACCACTTGAGCCCTGCAAAGCGGCAATGCCAAGTTAGCCAGGCACCCGAATTCAGTCCTTCATGGAAGTCACTTGTCACAGGAGCATGTCCAGAGTGGAAGCCACAGGCTTACAGCCTGGTGCCTGCTTGAGAGCTGCAGCGCTGGAGGCACTGGCACAGCCTCTAATCGGAGATCTGCCAAATGTACCAACCGTTGGATCGGGGTTGACGAGGTCACTGCTGGCACAGGGTATATGACTTGTTATTTTCCAGCATGCCGAGTCCACCACATCTCTGATATGTTAGACTTTTCTTTCCCTCCAGTTGCATTGCTTTACCCAGGCAGCCAGAGAAGGGGAACGGGATGGCAGGAAGGGAGAGGTGTGCTAGGACAGTAATGGCGAGACATTATGGAGACATCCTGGCTGTCATGCGATATGCTGGTACAGTCATGTTCATTATCTCAATTATTTATCCTCCCTGCTGGAATGCTTCTAAAACAAATCCTACCATGTGTTTTGAGGTTGGGCTTCGTAGAGTGAAATCACAACTCCTTTCTCAGAGTTTAGCTGGGAAAATACAAATCTGCCAACTAAGAATATGAGGGAAATAAACTGTGGTTCTGTGTAGCAACAAGTGATGGATTTCTGCAGATATGGAAAGCGTCTGCTCTGGAGTTCCAGGTCAGAGAGTACGTGTATTTGCCCCAGTGTTACATGTGTTGCATGTGAAATAATGATGTGAGATTCTCAAGCTCGTTTTAATAAAGCAGACTGCTTTCACCCTGATCAGAAAATTCAAATTCACAGTCCCAGGCCTTGGAACTGACAACCATCAGGATTAGACACTAAATACTTCAGTGCATGGGAGTCAGGGAAGGTATTTATTAGCTTGATTTGTCGCCACCATTCTCAGGCTTTCTGCAAAGACAGATAATGACCCCAGACCTTGAAGCTCCCTGGTCCCTGGTGTGTTGTGAGCGAGCTTTGAACATAGTTTCTGTAGCTGCAGTACTGAACATTCGTCTCTGTGTTTGAAGGCATCATCCCTATATTGGTTAGCTAAATACGTGTCACAAGGATTTGTTGGCAGGATGGCTTGCCTTTGTCAGAAGATCTTTTGCATTAGGACATCTACTTTCTGGATTAGTGAAATGTCTTTTGGGTCCAGGCTGTGTACCCTGGGTGTGGATCTGGGTTTAAAGGAAAGGATCAGAGTTCAAATCCAATTTGAGATAAGTAATTCTCTTTCTGACCTGGGCTGTGTTTTCTGTATGTTTCAGGCATCACTGATGTGAAGATGATATTAGTACCCATCTCACCATGCAGTGGCACTGCTGCTTCCTCCTCCCTTCTGTCACTGTGTTCATTTAAATCTAACCTTTTGTGCTGCAAATGCACTTGAGAGGGCTCTTTGAGATACTCCTGAAGAGCAGAGAGGGCTGCTGGACCGGTGCTGTTCATACACCTTGTCCAGCAGAGATGATCCAAGTATCCTACCCCCTGGGAACTGGTTGATTTACCCCTGTGCAGAGGGGTAGTACAAGCCCTTTTTTATGAGCTGAGCTCTCCAGAGAGAGCTTAAATGATCAGTCCATCTGAAATTATGCACAGAGATGGTTTTCAGACAGTTCAAGTCAGTCTCTCTAAACCTATGGGAGTTATTAATACATGCAAGCCAGCAGAAGGGAGAATAGGACTCCATATTTTATTTGCTCTGTAACACATCTGGTACGCCTTTTGGCTCTTGGGAGCACTGGATTTATTCAGTCTTATCTTTCTATGGGGATGAGCAAGATCAAAAGCATGAAGCCGGTTACATGCAGAATGTAATTCCCTGTTTTACACACCACAAGCAGATCCAGACCAAATAAGCCTCACCCATTTCCTTCCCTGTGGGAAAATGCACTATGGCACTTGCATATTCATGGACTAATTCAAGCTGAAAAATATTGCCCAAGATCTATTGCAGAGAATAAAAATAAACAAATGTTATTTCCTTTTGGGTAAAAGAAAGTCCATGACCTGCAAGGCAATCCCTCAAACTAAGTGTTCCTGAACCATCAGATGCTTTGTCTGCAAAACGTTGGGTATGGTGAGGTGGAAGCTCTATGTCTAGCTCCTTTGGGGAGCTACACAGCTCCTCATAGAGGGTCAATGGGAGGATTTCTTTGGAAGGTTTACGCAATGGGTGACTGGTTGCCATTAGCACTCAAGCAATCTTCTTAGACTGTAAATCACTGATGTGGAACAACCAAGTTTCCTGGCCCTCCAAGCCGTGCGCTAAAATCTTTGCATGGCTGAGAGCCATCACATACCATGTGCTTCATCAAACTGGGAAGAGTTTGTGGGGGAAGATTGGAGAGATTCCTTGTGCAAATGGGAACAAAACTTGTTATAGGGCACAACTGAGTCCTAGGTGTCGGGATGATGTTTAGTCACAGCAAAACCCACATTCACTTATTCCTCACCATAGATAAGCACCAGGTTTACTCAACATCCCCTGTGTCAGTGCAACCTCAGCCTGAGCTGCATCTGGATGGTCTATTAAGGGGCTAAAGAGTTTCAGTTTCCCCAGCCCTGTGGAAATAACAGAATTAAATACTTCTCTGGCCAGTCAATGAAAACTGGCTCTGGCCCTTAAGGAGCCCAGAATCATGGAGAGATGTATTTCTTCTCTGTGGGACATGAGATGGCAGTGATTCATCACCTGAGTATGGATGGTTTATTCTTTGAAATACTTCATGCTTCAAGTAATTCTCTCTTTCTAAAAACTGTTGCACGTCAGAGGTCATGATAGGTGAGTGGTCCGGGCTGGAAAGCTTCTCTGTGAGCTGGGAACAGGCAGTTCAGCACTGCTGCAAAATGCTGGGAAAGTGTCTGATTGATTAAATCTCTGTTCAGGACTTTATCCTCCTTCACTCACTTTAAACTTGCTGAAATGAAAACAGAGGCAAAGCAGCAGGCCTTCTGTTTAGATAAGTGATGTCCTTTGTATCAAGCAATCATTTTAAACTGTGCTCAGAGCCCATTATGTTAACGTTTGTTCTTGCTGAGGCATCCTGTCAAGACCCCTTTGGTGGCTGCTGCCTGTCTGTTACTTCTGTGCAGCAAAGTGAGATGGGAACCACTTTGTGCAGCAGCTCTGGTCTGCATCAGCCCTGGGGTCTGTCTTGGGTATTCTTGCTGTCGCTGAGACAGATGATTTGTTGTGGGAGTGGTAACAGGGCCTGGGAGCCCAGGGATGGATCAGGACTCCAGTGATGGACATCTTGTATATCCATTGCCTTCCTCTGTATTTGACCAGGACACGGTGTAGGAGAGGATACAGCACAGGGCTAAATGGGAGTAGTGGTCGTGCAGCCTGATGTCCTGTGAGGTGGGAGCATGCGCCAGACCAGTTTGCACCAGTGGCAGAACAAGTATCTCTGCTGGTGACAACAGGTCATGCTGGTTAACACCATGAATAGACTTAAAAATATTTTTTTCTTTATCTAGCTTCTACCTGTTGGTTTCATGCTCTGTCCCACTAAACATCCCCAAACAAGGTTCATGTAATGTGTCTGTTTACCTGTGCAATGGATTTCAATGCTTATTTTCCTCCCAAACCTGATCTTGAATCACTTTTCTGTTGTGCCTTCAGTTAAAAAGCTATGAGGGTCTGCAGGCTGAAAGCCATGGATTAAAATGCAAAGTACACAGAAATTTTACATGGTTTTGTTTTGTTCTTTCTAGAATGCATGAACTGCACGAGACTAGCGGATATGACTGAGAGGCTAAACACGCTTGAGGCCAAGGTAAGGACCTCCCTTTATTCTGCTCTTTGACAAAAATTTCCTGCAATTGTGTGGTGGGTTGACCCCGGCTAGAGGCC
>NW_010317341.1:0-5481 GCF_000700745.2 Antrostomus carolinensis | reverse complement strand
TTTAACTGAAGAAAACCACTACATATTTAAGTTTTACTAAGGGAAGTTCCAGAACATTACAAATGCTAAAAGCTTTTTTTTTTTAAAAATAATTAATGGTCATTTATACATAATTAGAGACTAGTTACATTTCAAGGACTCCAGAAGATACATTTTAATCTGAACTCTCAGTTTCATTACCTGAAAAAGGAGCAGTTATTTTGAGGCTTTGGACCAAACGTAATGCTTGAAATGAACTGTGTTGTTGCAGAAATAGAACTACTGGTAAAACCTCTCAGTCAAAACTGAAAATCAGGGAACTCTTTAGTAAGATAAATACCAATAAACTGCAAAATTACAGCCCATTCCTCTGAGATTCTATACACCAACAGTTAGCCTTAAGTGATTCAATCATGACTAATTACATATTAGCACTCCTGATCTTTAACATTTCAATCAACCTTTAGTTGTGCTGTTTATGCATAATTTGCCTCTGTTTATGGTTTTATGTGATAACTGTGCCAATCTTAATTTAATTAAAATTGAGATGGTGGAGGCTTTGCCATGTAATTTTTATTTTTAGATACATTGATATAGAAATTAACTGCAGACTTGAATTTTGAGAATTGCTGAAAGTTTGACTTCAAGACTGTTCAGGCACAGTCTGTTTGAAGGTCCTCTGTGGCCAGTGCAAAGGCTTCCAGTGATCTTACAATGTTGCTAAAAACCCCATTTTCTTCAGTGACAAAGCCTGTTTAAGATATTCCTCTCTTCCTTTGTTCCACATCCTTGTTTTTGCTCTCCAACCTCTCTTTCCAACTGCTTTTGGATAGTTACGTGTCATTTGTTAAGCTGATGGGAAGGAGAAAGTAGAACCCAAACACCTCTGTGTTCCAAACATGACCAGTTGGGTTGGGCAACTGGCAGTAATTTGAAATGCTGAAGTACATGATGTAGCTGTGATCCACAGCAGGGCACCTGGACATTCTTCAAATGTAACAGCCTCATGTTGCATTCAAGCTTCTGATATGTGCTGAGAGGCAGGGTTTGTTAGCGTGGATGATATTAACTCAGTGCTCTTGTGACTGCTCTTTCTGGGATCTGGGAAAAGATTGCAGTCTGCTTCCCTGCCCTCTGATATGCCAGTCTCTTTGAAACCAACTCTGGGATCAGTGGATTGTCTTCACTGTGTGGAGCAAGTACACCCTTAAGCCACCAAATCTGTGGCTGTGAATTAGACATGTGGAGTCCTCATACAGTACATGCGAAGAGCTAGATACCACAGAGTGACACCAACAGGAGCCTCTAATAGAAGGGAGGGTTTGCAAAAGCTAGTAACTCAAGATGTGTTATTCATCTGATTGTCTGACTAATGAGTCAGAGCTGGGCACTCCTTGCATGTAGAAATGCTCAGAGAGGGTTACCCCTCTTGGAGTTAACCTTCTAAAACGTGTTTACTTTTTTTGTAGTCCATAGACTAGAGACCCAAACTTTCTGTTTCTTCCTCATGAGCAGTATCTCTTTTAGTTCACCAGTCATTTTTCTAGCTTCTGGTTGTGTTTTATGCAGGTGATATTGTTCGCTTCCTAAACAGTGTCAGAATTCCATGCTTCTTTTGGAGATGCTGATAGATATGAAGTCCTAAATGTGTTTGGAGCATGCTGACAAGTTCAGACTTTTTTTTATGAGATAGCTGTTCCCAGTCTAGTTAAACATTGTAGAGGGGGGGGTCTAGACTGTTGGTTTGTGAAATGGCTCTGCACAGGTCTTTAGGGGTGGAAGGGATGCTTTAAAAACACTAGACAGTAGAAATAGAGTGGTTTAGAAATCTGGGGGTGTAACACTGATAGGAGACACACGAACTTCAATTTTCTGATTGACTTCAAGCATGTTTACATTTGTGGGTGCAAAACTGGCTCTTGTTAATTCTGAATGGAAAAGTGCTGAGAGACCTGATGTGTGAACTGCTCCTGGCAGTATGCAAAGCTCATAGTGCAAGTAATTCTGCTGCTTGAGCTACTTCTGTGCTGTGCCCTCCCTTTCTTCATGATCTGGTGGCTTGGATCTCTGGTAGTTTCGGGATTGCTGTGCTTCACTCCATTTAATGATGTAGATGAGCTGCAAAGATTACCTCTCTGCCTTAATCCAGTCCAAGATGTCTCTTTAAAACATTGAGTCCACATCTAGAGCCAAACTTTTTGTTTTAGGCACCTTTTAGCATCAACTGAATGTGAATGAATGGCTTCCAGATGGGGATGTACCAACTGCAAGATGAACCCTGAAATAACTTGCTACAAGTTTCAGGCAGAATCTAATTTTAATTGTGGAAAAAAAGAGAAACAAATAAAAAATGTTTTCAGTTTTCTAACTGCAAAGGTAACCTCCCACTAAGGGTCAAAGCCATACTCCTTAATACATGTTTATATAATCAAGTCATTGGCCATGATTTTGTAGTATCTTCTAAAAACATCAGCTCTAATGGGAATGGCTGGGTACTGAGCATTTCCAGATACAATCTGCAATATCGATTTCTGATGTTAGGTCAGATATCCCTTAAGAAGAAATGGCCTATATTTTTGCCTTTTTTGACTGTGAATTTATAAAGCACATTTACTATTTGAACAACACAAAGCATAAAATATTATGAGATGATTATTGATAGAAACATTTCTGTTAGCATTTGGGGCAGGAACACAAAGTGCTTTCTACTTGGGAGTAACTCTCAGTTTCTGAGATTGTTCTAAAAACAATTTCTTTTGACCTCAAGAGCTGTTTGAGCCAAGTGACTTTCATTTTTGAGCTAGCAATAGGTAGGAAATTATTTCCTTGTGTAAGAAAAGGTACTGAATCCTGCAAGGGGTGCATTTTGAGGTGTATATAACATCTGAAAACTAGTACCTTGTGCTTATGAAGCTCTCTATCTCTCAACTACTACTTTTGTGTGAACAGAGCTTAGGCCAGGTTTTTCCTTTCAGTATGCTTGGCCAAAGCCCTCTGAGCTGAAGAAATGCAGGAAGTGTACTGTGGTGCTCAGTTTCACAAGAAACTTCTGGAACTTTGTACTGACCCTTCAAACCATAGTAAAACTGCAGCAGGGCAGCCATAATTCATTCTTCAGCATTTTACACTTAATGATACCAGATTATACATACATATTTTTCAAAATAATACACACTTGGCTGATGGAATAGCCCATTTTTTTGCAGAAATATGAGACATGTGTACTAAATGACAGTTATGCCAGTTCTTAGATTTTTGATTGTGCATATCTTGTTGAAAAAAGAAATAGTTTATAAACTTTGGATCTCAAACTACTATTATCCCTTAAAAAAAGGGATATTAGCACAGTATACCTAAATGTGAAAAGAGGTGCAACACATTGTAAAGTCTGCATTAAAATTCACCACAGTTAATCTGTATCAGTTTTCTGGGGTGTAAAATGATGGAAAAATGAATTTTGTTTGAACTGATTTTAGTTCACTTATGAAACTCCTCTTGGGGTAAGTAAGTGAGTGCCTAGAAACTTATGTTTGCAGAGCAAGTGGGAATCTGTTAGAAATTACCTTAGATAAGGTACATGAGAAGTGTAATGAAATGCTTTCAATACCACAGAACATTTGTTTTTAATATAAAAGCAGTTGGACATGAGGATTATCTCTCTAAAGTAGTTCTTGGACAGGTGATTTCCTGCCAGTAAAAATGTTTTCTAAATTTTTATTGAATTGGCTTCCAATTTCTGCAGTCTTGTTATTCTGAGGTATGAAAATAAATTCTGACATTTCCATTTTTAACATTTACATTAACGTCTATTTTGTAAAAAGAAAAGTAGCAATTTGTACACACACATTTCTAAAAACTCTAAAAGCCTAGTACCCTGTCCCTAGATATCTTGAATAGTGGATGCTTCAGGGAAAAATATGAGGAGAAAGACAAGCATGGATTGGTTCTTCCTCTGGCATAACAATTTCTGTCAAGCAGAGAGAGATGGTAGCCCCACTATTCTTTTTAATAGGTACTGGTAGACATAATATTCATTGTTATCCTACCTTTTTAGAATGCATGTAAATATTCATCTTCCACAGACTTCTGTGGCAGTGAGGTTCACTATGAATTGTGGGTGTTGGGTGATAAAAACATATTTCCATTTGTTTGTTTGTCCTTGAGTTCTCTGTAGCTTGTCTTATGCTGAAGAGTGAAAGGTTGTTCCCTGATCACTTTACACTATTCATGGACTTGTAGACTTCTGTCATATTCACTCTTCATTCTTTTTCTGTCTAATAAATATAAGAGCATTAATCAGACTGGTAAAAGAAAATTAGAAGACTCAGAGCATGCACTGTAGTGTTGTGTGTTTGGAAAAAAAATAAATATAGGGTTTTGTGGCCAACAGTATAACAAAAAAAAACACCCCACAACTGACCCTAAGATCGCTTTGTGTTGTATCTAATGAAGAAAATGTCTCTTCCAACATGAGCTGTGGCTGCAGTTATGCCATAACTGTATTGCTATAGTTTTCTTAATTATTTTAATCACATAGAAATGGTTTCAGAGACTAGCAAATACAAAATTAAAAAAATGTCTCCTTTCACATGAGACAGAGAGTTTATCAGTGCTGGGGCTGCCTGTTTAGAGTGAAGGCACTTAAAATCTCCAGTAATTATGTAGCCTACTAAATTTCGCTAGAGAAAAATCCTAGTTCAAACTCAAAAATTCCATAATTGCCCTCAGAGGGTCAGTAAGTAAAAAAGAGCAAACACAAAAGCATTAATTTCTCAGTCCTGCAGGGACTTTTCATCAAGAACATTCAAACAGTCTTGCCCAGATCTGAACTAATAAACCTGGAAAGGTTGGAAAATTAAACTTATTGAAAAGGGTTATTCAGATAAGGAAAATATTTTAAACGAGTTTGTTCATTACCTAAATTAATCTCCCGGTGGAAGCTTTACAAAACTTATTCCTCAGTCATAAAACTTTAAAATATAGCATTCAAACTTAAAGCATAGTTTTTCTCCCACAATTCATTTATGCCCTTTCTTCTTCACTCAGAAGACCTAAGTGACAGAAAGAGGTATCTTTTCTCTTACTAAACTTTAGTATCTTATGCTGGTGGCCTAAGTTGAGTTAGTGTCCTGTTGAGAAGGATGTTAAGAACCCAGCAGGATATCTTGAGCACCACCAGTCTCTCTGATGGTCAACACAAAACTCTCTACACGGATATAGAGACTTTCAGGCTTGCTTTTTGTACTACAACATGCTCTATTAAGGTGATGTGGCTCAGAATTGGAACCTTAAATCTTCTGTGTCAACCTGTGGAGCCAGAACTGTGATCTAGGTCACTAGCCTAATATTGCAAGAGTGATGGAGTTTAAACTCTGAAAGTAAAGCTTCAGGTGAGACAGTAACCTTTATTTATGAAGGCAAATCAATAAAGGTGGGTTAAGTTGTTCACTTAGACATAGCATGCCATTTCTTAAGGGAGCCAGGAGACCTGCATGGTTAAAC
>NW_010317340.1:25196-28426 GCF_000700745.2 Antrostomus carolinensis | reverse complement strand
CAAAGCCTAAAAAAAAAAAAAAAAGTCCTTGACATCTTGTAATAGGTTCCATGATCCTTGGGAAGTGTATAACTTTCAGCATGGAGAAATAAGGTGTCTTTACTGATTCCAGATGACTTGATGTTGAGGAGATGAGTAAAAGATTTTTGCTGACTGGGATGAGCCAGGGGCAAGAGTAGGCAGAACAGTAAGAACTGGGTTTTTCTGTGGGCATGATTCTGATTTTCTCAGCCCTGCAGCAGACACCTCTGTTGGCACTTCTGTTTGGCTTCCTCCAGTGCACATATTAAAGGCCAGCACATTGCCTGGCAGAGAAGGAACTAAACTGTTACCTCCTTCATCTGCATTTAGCAGAGTAAATGACACCAACCAGAAAGTTATGAGATGTAGATGGAGGTCTAACTGTTCTTGCTGTGAAATGAGGTCTTAACTGTGTTAAACAACCATGCTTTAATTCATATAATGGAAGAGGCATTTTCATGCTTCTCATGTAAGCCAGCTTTCATTACTGACTGTCAGTAGGATGTTCAGCTGCATATATTGTAGTACTTACTATTAAAATTTACTATCTAATAATATTACTGCACAAAAGCAAAAATAAACACGATAGGTGATTCAGAACAAGCTGGAATAGTAGTAACTAAGGTCAAGAATTAAGAGCAGCATTACTTAGAGGAATAAAGCTGTTTCCTCTTTCCTTTATATGATGTCTAGTCGCTATGACTCATTTTCATAAAGCAGACAAGTCTGAGTGACATATGCAACACTCATACCAATTAAAGTAATTTCAGAGCCTTTTTAAGAAACTACTTTTCTATCAGAAGTGCATCTGTCCTGCCTTGTTCCTTTCCTTTTCCTGCCTTCAAAATCTAATGGTTTTATAAGTTTGGCTGTAGTTCAAATTCTGCAGTTAGTTTTCCTGCATTATGACTATCCCTCACAGTTAGACATCTATATAAGCTCCAGTATATGCTGTTTTCCAGCTCCAGGTGAAGTATCTAGTGAGCAACATGTAGCTAAATAGCTACTTGGTATTCATTTAGTGACTAACTTTATTCACATTACAGGAATGCACCTGGGAGATATTTGAAAGCAAAAATGATCCAAGTGGGGACCAGTTCTTGATGACCACAGGAATGCAACATTTCTGAGAAGGAAGAGATAAATCAGTTTTCCACCTGTTCAAAAAACAGGTGAAAAGAAATTAGGAGTCATCCAGGTGCAAAGAGAAAGTGGATCAGGTAACTTTGGAAATTGTGCAACTGCACAGTGCCCAAGAGCACAGTTAATGAGCAAAAGCAGATGGAACAGTCTGAATTCACATGCAATATCAATGCAAGGCTCAATAGAGGTGGAAAACAACTTGTCTGAAATTTTCCAGTTATGGAAAATGCAAGGTTTAAAAAAGGCAGAGATCGCTCCTGCTGTGAAAACTCCCTTAACAACAGCACCCGAAGGCAGAGAGTCAGCTCTCTCACTAGGGTTCTGTAGTTTAGTTACTTTGATGTCAAATTCCTGAATACAATGTGTTGTGAAAACAGATTGTAAACATTAGGTGTATCGAAATAAAAGCAAAAGGGAGACAGGAGGGTATTCACTGACTGATATGCCACTACCCTTTCTGCAAAATTCAAACTCTTTGTTACACATTGCATTTGAAAAGATGAAGATGTTGCAGTGGGAAAACAATGATTATATGAACTCTTAGTTGACTCCTTCACTCCTGAAATAGGTGTTGGTGGTTATTTTGGCTGACAACCATTGTATCACTTGTAATCACACAGTCGCCATACAGATTCTCCACCATTGGCAAGCACTCTCATTTTAGAAACTCAAATCCTTTTGAACCCAAATATTAATTTATTTTTTCACTCCAATAAATTAAAAACAAATTTTACTTTTCCTAGCCTGGAAAAGAACTCTGTAAAAGTTATGAAACTGACTTCCCACACTCATACATCCTTTAAGTGTCAATGTTGATTAACCACAATGCTGATGGTAAAGCACAAAGGCACAGTTCTGCTTTGGGTTTCTAGCAGAAGTGCACATTGAGAAACCAAATATAATATTACTGATAATCATGTAATAAAGGTCAATTTAGTCCCAAGGGGACAAATATGATACAAATGTGAAATAGGTGTAGCCAACAGCTCTGCTGCCAGGATGAGCACGTGCTGTTGTGTGAAGGAGCTTGCATTTCTATCCTGTGGGGAGGTGAGCATGCAGTATAGCTGCAGCCCACATCTCTGGTATAGATCATAATCTTTCTGCATGTTCCTTTCCTAAAGACACGGTCACAGAAGCAATGTGTTTTGAAGCATATAGCTGTGCTATGGCAATTCCTTGACCAATATATTTTTTACATGCACATCCTGGCAGTCTCAGATGTGTGGGTGGTAGGGAATTTTTCTGAATGTTCTCAGTGAGCTTCCAGTATCAGAGATCTACTGCAAAGACAGCAGAAATATTAACAAAGGGATTGTATGTTACAGCTTTTGGGAAAACTAACCATTCAATGTTCTTATTTGAAGCAATACAGTCACTGGCAACGCACCAAGTTGTGCGGATCTCTGTTTATTGTGTTTAGAATAGGCTTGGCTTTTGGTGTATATAAATAGGAAACTATAGTGACATTAATTAAGTCTCAGATGTAGACACAAAATTGTAAAGACTGAAACTGTGAACATAAACAGTGAAGGATAAAGTCCAGTAGCAGCCAATATGAGCTTTAAAATTGAGATTTGTTTCCTTTTTGGGATATGCTACATAATCAGCCCCATAGATCCTTGGTTTTACTAGCGTGCTGGCTTTTTATGCTGCAGACTAGATGCTCCTAACTGGATGCATACATGTACATATAAAGATACAAGGTATTCTGTAATAGCATCCATACAACATATTTACTAGATTTGTAAGCTGCTTTTTCATAGAGCCATACAGCTTTCCATGTGATTTATGCCCATACGTTTAAAGGGAAGTCATATTCCTTTTTGGCTCTGTGTGTTCCTAATGATTTTTAAATATCAAATATCGCCAGTTCCTGGTGATAGCATGAGGTGATCTGACAATTATGGGTACTTTTGTTTGCCAAAATGCTCAACCAGTATTGCTCTGAAGAAAAATGCTGTTGTCAACAGAACAAATGTAGACAAAGTGGTCATGAGGTATCTGTGGATTTTATTAGTATTAAAAAAAAACCAAAACCAAAACCAAAAAAACCCCCTCTTTCC
>NW_010317340.1:24927-25182 GCF_000700745.2 Antrostomus carolinensis | reverse complement strand
CTTTCCCTAAGGAAAGAGCTAAATCACAGCTACTATGCACACTTTGTTAACCAGTGTAGGTTCTTCTGGCTGAAGGGATTTCAAGAGAATCTATTCAGACCACCTTGCAACCTGAGCTGTAGATATGTAGCTTCCAAGTATGTTACTCAGAACTGCCCCACATTCACATGGACACTGTCAGGTCCATTGTTACTGGTGGTGCTGATAAGATTTGCAAGAATCATTAAGGTGCTATGAGTCAGCATGGCACCTTAA
>NW_010317340.1:0-24896 GCF_000700745.2 Antrostomus carolinensis | reverse complement strand
GGAAAAGAGGGCAAGTCTCTTGAGTCCTGATCTCCAGCATCCTCACTTGAGAGAAATTATTAATACGCATCCAGCAGCTCCCAATGCTTCCAGCTATATCAGCTCTATGTTCCCAGACACAGGCAAACTTAAAAAGCAACTGTGTGGTTCCAAACACCCTTCTGCACCTGTGTTTTCTTCACACTCAGAAATCTAGGCAGTGGATTAGAATTTTTCTCACTAATTGTTGCATGTTGGTCTACACCAGGATCTGCCTGGTCTGCGTAATGATCAGGTCAGAGCTGACACAAATTCCCCATCAAAATAGCTTCAAAAAAGAGCTTTCAACTCAGTCCAAAAATTTGATTAAAACTTTCCCTTAAATTTTATGATCTGAAAAAGAAGTGAAAAATAATTTTTTTACAAAAAATATGTATTTTTTTTACTTTCAGTTATTCTTCAGTTGTTCTTTTGATTTTCTTATGGTATTTTTCTTCATCAGAGAAAGCACTTTCTATATATCACTTTTTTTTTTCCCATAAGTAGGAGAATATGGAAAAAAGAAAGGATTATGGACATTTTTCTTTGAAACTTAGAAGACAGCAATGTTGAATACCACTTCTAAAAATACATAGAGTTCTTTCTATGTACCTCTTTTCAGCCAGCTTGATTTAGCTGCTTAATGACTATCAACAGATATTAACAAACCAAAACTCTGCTGTATAGTGACTGTCAGATGATTCAATGGGTCACTGAGGGCTGCATTAATGTCCTTTCCATTCGGCTTAAACCTTATAATTTTTAAGCCTGTTGACCAACAGAAGCAGGGTATATCCTAGCCTACCATAAGGAACACTTGTTTTCTCTCTTGTTCCTTAATTGCAGTCATGAAGGAAATAAGGTATCTTTTGCTCCTGCAGGAGGAGATGATCAGATATCTGCTGCTTTCTGCTTCCACAGGTAATTTAGGAAAGCAAATATCTGTCTTTGGCAGTACAGGTAATGCTGCTTCTTTCTCCTGCTGTTGTACTCCTGCACCACAGTGTTAGCAGAGTATATTTATTTCCTCTGCCTTACAGCACCTCTTTTTCAGTCTATCCCTGCAGAAATGTCAAAGGTCTACAATAATTCTAAGGGAAAAGGAAAATCACTGGTTCCTGACAAATTTTAGAGCAGAATCAGTATTACTAGACCAAGAAAAGCGATAGCCAAAAGTGTATACTTCAAGTAACCAACAAATGCCTCAGACAAGTAACAGCGATTGCTCTTTCCTTTTCTTTCTTCCTTTCTTTCTTTCTTTCTTTCTTTCTTTCTTTCTTTCTTTCTCTCTTTCTCTCTTTCTCTCTTTCTCTCTTTCTCTCTTTCTCTCTTTCTCTCTTTCTCTCTTTCTTTCTTTCTTTCTTTCTTTCTTTCTTTCTTTCTTTCTTTCTTTCTTTCTTTCTTTCTTTCTTTCTTTCTTTCTTTCTTTCTTTCTTTCTTTCTTTCTTTCTTTCTTTCTTTCTTTCTTTCTTTCTTTCTTTCTTTCTTTCTTTCTTTCTTTCTTTCTTTCTTTCTTTCTTTCTTTCTTTCTTTCTTTCTTTCTTTCTTTCTCTTCTTTTTTTAACAATCCTAGTCATCCAAGCTAATTCCCTTGGCTGTTGTTTCACCTGATAGAGAGCAATAATGAAATACTGATTGACTGTGCATGTCAGAGATTATATGTTTGGCTATTTATGAATTCCCGATGGGGAACCTTCCACAAATTAGTGAAAATAGTTCTTATAATGCTTACACCAAAAATGTTGTGATTAATAGGTGTTTCTATTTTAACATTACAAGCATCTCAAGATAGAAAAAAAATGGAAAAACACTCAAGCACAACCCCCCCCACAATCCTCTCCCCCTCAAAAAAACAAAAAAACAAAAAAAAAAAACAAAAAAAAACAAAAAAAACCAAAAAAAACAAAGCTAAAATGCACAAACCAGCCAAAAAAAAAAAAAAATGCAATAAAATAAAATATTAAGGCAACAGTGGATTTTGTTCTTTCCGGTATGGAATACAACCTGAGACTATCTGGGGAGTACAGTATAGACCTCTAAGTAAATAGTAAATTGTCTTGTTATGCAAGTCTGTACTTGTACAGATTTCCAGAAACTAGGTGTCAAAAACCTACAGAAAACATAGATAGGGTCATATCTTTTTCCTTTGGCCACAGTAAAAAGACCAAAAAAATAGCTCCGATGGCCAATGTTAGTTCCACTCTTCAAGATATTAAGTTTTAATATTCTGAATTTTCAACTCACAGAAAGAATGTTAAGCTAGTATAGAGATTATATTATACAAATACTGAACATTGATTGCCCTAGCATCAGCATCCTTAAAAGGAAAAACATATAAAAATGGTTAGGGCTTTTCAAGCTTTTTTATTATAATTTTAAAAGCAAAGTTTGGGATGAATCATTCACTGTACTCTATTGGGTACATCAGCCAGAAGTAAACATAATTTGCTTTGTCTAGGAATATAATCTGAAGATCTGGCCAATACCTACAG
Source organism: Antrostomus carolinensis (assembly GCF_000700745.2). NCBI lineage: Eukaryota > Metazoa > Chordata > Aves > Caprimulgiformes > Caprimulgidae > Antrostomus > Antrostomus carolinensis. The sequence continues at coordinate 22,386 of NW_010317340.1, read as the reverse complement.
TACAAGAGTTGTTTCATGTTCTTCTGGGTAACAGATAGTTTTCACAGTCCTGTATGTTCACTATCATCCAAAAAGTCTGTTTTAAGGAAGACTTTAGGAAAAAGTTCAAGCAAAAAATTGCTTTTCCAGAGATACTCTTTGATTTTTAATTCAGGTCTTAGTACTTTTGGTTTTCTTATGACTTTGATTTGAGAGTCTTGTACACATGTGAAATACAATATTCTCTAAAGGCATCTTAGGGTGGTTAATTATACAGCAGGAGCCTACCTCTGGAACACCACAATACCTGCATGTTAAAAATGGCATTTTCAAGGAGACTATCCAGTTTAAAATATTTCAGGTTTTTGGTTTTTTCCTTCACTTTCTGCCAAAATCCAAAATTCCTTGCATTGTTTTTCCGTACATGCTTCCCAAGTAATCATGTAACTCATGAAGAAGTCCAAATAGGCTAATTGATGTACCTGTCTAAACTAAGAGGAAATAATTCCAGTGGGTCTTCATATGACCAAATCATCATCCTTAGAGCTTAAGTATTGTAAGTTATTATCACATATATAACCTAATAAAATATGCTACTCTTCAGCCTTTCCTGATAACAAAATGAATCTACCTTTTGCATACATTAAATGTAAAATCTTTGATAAACAGATATTCAAGTTTCTGGTATAATTTGAAAGTAGTCCAATTGATGTAAAATCTGGTTGTACAGATCCAGCTTATAGGTGTAACGTTATACACAGATAATTGTCATATTTGTTCAGATCATATTCAGCAATTATAGACAGACCCTCCAAGTTTATTCTCTGTGCTTCACAGCTTCTTACAGTGTAGGAGTCACATGCTGCACTAACATAAAAGCCACAGCATTTTCTGTAAACTGAGAAATGCACAAAAGGGTTGTATTATAATGTTTCTAAACTTTTTCTGTATCATTGCAGAAACTACTCAGTGAGACTAAATTGTATTGCAAGGAATGGGGAATCTCTCTGCTAACCAAAACAGTAACTCATGCATAAAGATTCTGGACCAAAAATTACTTGATCAAGTGGTATATTGAATACGACTGAAGATACTGGTGACTTTAATTCCAATATTGTTTTTTTCTTTTTACTATTTTCCAAATATTTTGTACAGACGTATTTAAAACCTTGATAGTGTTAATATATTAATAAATTTCTTTTCCATGCAGTTCCTGGAAATTGTGTTTGTGAGACACTGAATCAAACTGTCTAACAATAGCAATATCATGTGCTTGCAAAGGCTTGTCATCTCTTTCTTTAAAGGAAGAATGTAGGTTCTGAAACCCACCTTGTGCCTCAAATAATTTTGTTATAAGAATTAATTGCACTTACCAGGCAGTGAGTGGTTGTGAAATTAACCTCTTTACAATAGACTCAGTCATGGTATAATTGCAGTTATCAAAATCTTTCAGAATCAGAACTGATCAACTTGATACCACATCAAATTTTACAGGTACCACTAAGCTCACCAAAGACTCTTCATTGACTTCAAAAGAGCACATCCTTCAGATTTACTCAATCATATCTTTGATTTTTTTTTTTTTTTACCATTAGACAATGTATTAGTGAATAAATAAAAATATATACCTGTCTTCCATTTTGCACAAAAAAACCCCAAAACAAAACCAAAAAACTCCCAGCATAATCCCATGGGTGCTCTGTGAGAAGAGTGTTTATTTTCAGCGATGTTGCTCTGGGTTGGTTTGGACAGAGTGGGTCATGGGGAGCTGTGCAAGGCTGCTCTCAGCTATCAGAGGGAGTGATTCCCTCCAGCAATCCCTTCCTTCTGCTTCCCATTTCTCCCCTGTAACAATCTCCTGCCTTTCCATCCTCTGTATCAGCAGCTTACTGATCCCATCACCCATGCCAACGTGTCTTCCCTGAAACAGCTAGTGGTTAAGCTGAGCAGCATGGATCACTCAGTGTCCCCTCTTCCCAGCTATTGTCAGGAGCTGGTGCTCACTGCAGAGGTGTTGTGACACTTCCACTGTTTCCAAAGTCTTTCCATCATGTAGGAATCAGTACCGCTGACTTCAGTTCTGTCTGCTGGGGCTTTTGTTCCCTGTGTGAGCACTGGTGAGAGGTAGGAACTCAGTATGCAGGAAAGAAAAAGGGGTAAACAATGAGAGACAGGGGAGAGAGAAGAAACATAGGATAGGAACACATGTCAAAACAAGGGCAAAGGAAAGATCCTGTAGGTCAGCTGGCTTGTGTCTGCCCCACCAGCACATATTACTCATCTGTATGGTGGTTGATCCAGCTGAGCTTTTGTGGTGACAGTGCTTCAGATGATGGTCTACATTGTTAAATTGCTGCCCATGTTAATGGGGGATTAGACGAACCATGAGTACATAGGAATACTTAGCTCAGGAGAAATACTTAGCCTAACTTTGGACTCTAGCCTATCATAAGGAAAACCTTGCAATCAGGCCCTTCATTTAATTACAAATTATTTATTTTCCTTTTGACTCATACTAACATAGTTAAATAATTTTCAACACATGAGCTGCACTGAATTAGTCACAAAATTTTACTGAAAATTAACAAAAAGTCAGTTGCATTCTGACAGACCAGGAGAAGACAGGAATAGTTGCTCTGCAAAGGATTCAAAATTGCAAGAATAAAATTTTAGCTTCCACGTACTGTGGAAGAGACAGGACTCTCAATTTTTTCAGACCTCTTAAGAAGGAAACAAGCTGTTGAATTGCAACATGACAGTTCCTCCAGGCTAGATTACATTATTACTTATTTTTTGTTGTTAGTTAAACAAATGAGTTATCTAAAAATGTGGTTCTGTCATTGTCATATGGTTCCTGACCAACAGAAAATAAAAGATATCCCAAAGAACCTTGTTAGTGGAAACCACACAGCAGTTAAGAGATGGTTTACGAGTCTTTACCACAGGAAACACCACTCACTCTCTTGAAAAGCAGTAATTTCATGCATGGTCCACTGTGTTTATGGATATGAAAAAATGACAACTTGTACCTAATAAAAGTGTTAATGTAGGCATTACATATTCATTAGGAAACCACTGTAGCTCTTCCTGGTAGTGGAATATATTTGTTTTATTTGTTCATTCAAGATGCTGATATTCCTCAGATGAAAAATATTTTTATTATTTTTAATTAAGGTGTAAAACATCAATCTTATATTTTTTAATTTTATTTATGTTACACAACACCTATACTAAGTGCCTATGCACATTGCCTAGAATCACAGAATCATTTAGGTTGGAAAAGACCATTAAGATCATCTGTCCAACTGTTAACCTAACACTACAAAGTCCACCACAAAAACATGTCCTTAAATGCCATGTCTACACATCTTTTAAATACCTCCAGGGATAGAGAATGTGATTAATTTCACTTCCAATTAACATCTAGTGCTTTTCTTGACTCCTTGCCCTCTCTGTCCACACACCAAATTCACACGACGTCTTGGTGGCTGCATTCAGACATCTATGTATTGAAAGATATTAAATTTCCTCCTTTGTATATGGCAGTTATGAACTGTCAGAACAGTGTAGATATCTATAATCCCAAAGTATCTCTCCCATTTTATATAAATCAGGGTATTTTTCTGGCCTCTTAATTTTAGCTTGATAAAACCACGTCTGTTTCAGTCAGGCACTACTCAGATAAAGCCCCTGAGGTAATTGCTTTACTGGCAAATTGATTAAATTTGCCAAATGAATAGTATATAACAGTAATGACAAGTAAATTATCACTGGAAAAATGTTTGGAGTTGTTTCAGAAACCTCCCTTAATAACTCAATATGTATTTTGTCCCCAACATCTCTGAGAAGGAAATACAGTCATAATGAAACAGCTAAGACAGAGGCCAGTAGGGAATTGATAAAGGAACTTGTGTATGGTGGGCTTTCTGCTTGAGAAGAGTTACTTAAAACATGACAGAGGGACTAATTATACTGAAACATCCACTGTACAACAACTGTTTACATTTTATTTGCTGATGTGTCATGAAGACTTGTTGCAACACACTGACATCTGTGGGTATTTAAACTTATCTGATTTACTGAGCTAGCATGAGAACTGGTTTCAATACTTTTTGACATCTGTGGATATTTAAATGTGCTTATCATGTCTATACATCTTTGCTTGTGCACTTCACAAACAAATAGACACTGGTTTGGTTGACAAAGGAAATGTAAGAAGATAGTGAAACAGTATTGGTGACAGAGATTTCCTAGAATCATAAAATGGTTTGGGTTTAAATGTCATCTAGTCCAACCCCCCTGCAATAAGCAGGGACATCTTCAACTAGATCAGGTTGCTCAGAGCACTGTCCAGCCTGACCTTGAATGTTTTCAGGGCTGGGGCTTCTGCCACCTCTCTGGGCAACCTGTTCCAGTTTTTCATCACCCTCATTGTAAAACATTTCTCCCTTATATCTGGTCTAAATATGCCCTCTTTTAGTTTAAAATCATTACCCCTTGTCCTGTTACTAGAGACCCTGCTAAGAAGTTTGTCCCCATCTTTCTTATAGGCCTCCATACTGTAATTCAATTTGTCATGAAAACATAAATGTACATATTAGTTACAATTAATTTCAAATCTATCTAATACTGAAATTAGAAAACAACAGTAGGATGTGCAGCAGATCTCTAATGAGGAAACCTCTCCTCTAACTTAGACATATGCGTGGATTTTAGGGGATCAGTCCTTATTGCTCATTTCATTCCTCATTTCCTAACCAATCCTGCAACCTGCTGAGTGGAACCTCCTGAATCTTTCAGAGTGGAAAGGATGATAAAGGGGAAAAGGCAGCACTGGCTTTGAGGTAGCCATCATGTTCAACATCAGCTATGTTCACTGCTATTTGATAGACTTAAGCAGATCTGAAATAATAGAATCATAGAATGGTTTGGGTTGGAAGGGACCTTAAAGATCATCTAGTTCCAACCCCCCTGCCATCAGCAGGGACACCTTCCACTAGATCAGGTTGCTCAAAGCCTCATCCAACCTGGCCTTCCAGGGAGGGAGCATACACAACTTCCTTGGGCAACCTGTTCCAGTGTCTCACCACCCTCACAGGAAAGAATTTCTTCCTAATATCTAATCTAAACCTACTCCCTTCCAGTTTAAAGCCATTACCCCTTGTTCTATCACTACCTGCCTTTGTAACAAGTCCCTCCCCAGCTTTCTTGTAGGCCCCTTCAGGTACTGGAAGCCACTATAAGATCTTCCCAGAGCCTTCTCTTTTCCAGGCTGAGCAGCCACAACTCTCTCAGGGTGTCCTCATAGGAGAGGTGCTCCAGCACTTGGATCATCCTTGTGGCCCTTCTCTGGACTCATTCTAACAGGTCCATGTCTTTCTTGTGTTGGGGGCTCCAGAACTGGACACAGTACTCCAGGTGGGGCCTTACAAGAGCGGAGTACAGGGGTAGAATCACCTCCTTCGACCTGCTGGTCAAGCTTCTCTTGATGCAGCCCAGGATAAGGTTGACCTTCTGAGCTGCAAGCTCACATTGCCGGCTCATATTCAGCTTCTCATCCACCACCACTCCCAAGTCCTCTTTGGAGCTGGTCTCAAGCCACTCATCACCCAGCCTGTATTTGTGCTTAGGATTGTCCCAACCCAGGTGCAGGACCTTGCATTTGGCATTGTTGAACTTCATGAGGTTAGCACAGGTCCACCTCTCAAGCCTGTCAAGGTCCCTCTGGATGGTATCCTGTCCCTCCAGTGTGTCAACTGCACCACACAGCTTGGGATCGTTGGCAATATATATAGATGATACCATCTAATTGACTCTTACATCTTATTTTTATTCATGCTATTCTGTCATTTGTCTTTGGTTCCAATCATTCCAGTGTTATCTCCAGTGAAAGTTTCTTCAGTTGTGCTGCAGTATATTAGGATAGTGTTTACCTGTTATGTAAGTAAGTATATGACAAATAGACTTTTAATAGCCCTCAGTTCTGGCCTTTCCTGGATCATGTTATTGGAAGGCACAGATTCTTGCATTCATTCATGGATTTCTTGTACTCACTCTTTGACAAAATTTATTGCTGAAGTGATATTTTGATGCTGACAGGGAAATAATATGTAATCCCACTTGTTCTTGCTCTGCCTCTACTTTGCTTCCAGCACAGAAATTACTGAATTTCAATCACCTGTTCTCACTTGGAAACCAAGTCTGTAATAATTAATAGTAATAATAATTCCATCACAGAGACCTTTCCCTTTTGACTTTATGTCTTCACGCTTTGGGTGTGCACACACTTTGTGGAAGGTACCACAAATTTTGTGGACACTATCCAAGGTTAGGTACTAGAGAGAGCAACTGCAAGGAGATGCTCAACTCTGTTTATAAGCAAGCCATGCTTTAAGGAGATCAAGGATGATCGCTGATAGATATATCCTTTACTTCTAGAATTGGGAAACAAAACAGTGATTTTTTTTTTCCTTGGCAAAGAAGTGGAGGAGGAATTCTGATAGAGATATATACATAGATACATAAATCTATCTAAAAAGACTTCCTGAATTTACAGTAATCTAGATGACTAATACCATATTTAATCACAACTCAAGAAGGTAAAGTTTTGAGGCACCATATAATGTATGCATTCACATCAAAGACAGATAAGAAGAGAGAAATCACCAATTCCTCAAAACTCTATTAGAAATTATATATTGAGGAAAAAAGCTGAAAGCAGTAGAAGTCCTTTTTATGAAAATTACATTTCCCTAAACTGCCAGAAGAAATCAGGAACAATTTAAATAAAACGTTACCTCATGAGGAAACACAGACAGTAATTGATGATCTCATTTCAGTAAAATATCAGGTCCAGATGGGATTAGTATTGAATTCCCCCCAAAATATACTGATATAATTTTACCTTGCTCAAAATATAATCACACTGTTCTATAAAATGATTATTTTCTTCCCTGCTCAGAGACATAGCTACAACATTAATTGTGTTGCATGTGCTCTCAGAACATTGCAATAGGAATATTTTAATCCTTTCTGAAAGAAAATAAATCATACTGAAAGGAAAAAACAGTGCATTAAAGATTTTTGCTTCTGTTGTACATAATGTTGTTGAAGTGATACTTGCAAATGACCGTCTGATGGTGTGTCTCCAGCCATGGAAGGTAACTGCCTTTGGCCTGCGAGATGAGGCCACTTAGACTAAGCTGAGACTTGGTTTAACAGCACCTTGGGTTCCCTGGAAAGCAGCAAGCACAAGCCATAATGTTATCTGTGTTTTACGTCAAAATGTAGGTGCAGCAGGGATTTTCTGAATGACCATAATAATAGCCAGTAAGCATCACTGATCTGAGATTCTTTTGACTAGCAGTGACAATCACCACTTCTGGACATTCAGTGGCAACATACATAGAACCCTAAACGTAAAACACAGTCAATCAAAAAAATCCAATCTAGTTTGACTCCTTACCATTAGCTTGAGGATTACCTTATATCTCTTCTGTCTGCTTCCCTATCTGTCTCTCAGGTACTCTAGGGGAGCCCCATTGTCTTCAGTGCTGAGTTACTGTCCCCACTAGTCCCCATGTCACAATTCAGACACACATATGGGTGCTCCTGAACTGCTATGGACAGATGTTTTGAGAAACTATATTGGATTAGGGAACTGTGTTTCTTTTCTTTTCTTTTCTTTTCTTTTCTTTTCTTTTCTTTTCTTTTCTTTTCTTTTCTTTTCTTTTCTTTTCTTTTCTTTTCTTTTCTTTTCTTTTTTTAATACCATCATTGTTTTTTGCAGAGATCAGGAGTTAATTCAGATCTCACAGAGTGCTCCCCAGGATGTCTGTATTATGGGTAGAAGCTGATACTGAGACACAGCCACTGGGGTTCTGGTGTGCAAAGGGAACAGCTAACACCACAGAGGTGAGGTGAGGTGAGCTGCCTTGATGACCTGTCATACTCATACCACTGCCACTCTGCCCAGGCTCACCTGAGTGTGCTGGCAGACAAGGTGGGCACAGCCTGGGAAGCAAGTGTCAGAATACTTGGGGGAATTTGTCACATCCTGTTTTGCCCAGGAGAGAAGAGCATCAGAAAGTAGGACAAAGTACAGGTTAAAAAGACATATGCTATGACCAGTGAAAGAGAGGGATGTGAGAAAGAGATGGAGGGACTTAAGAAAAGGATAGAGCAGAAAAGCTTTGCAGTACCTGCCTGCCGTGGTGAGTATTTGGGCATCAGAAAATGGAGAATGTAATAATGGACAGAAGGCTCAAGTGTGTCTGCCTATGCCCTCAGTGTGTTATGTTTTGCTTGTTCGTAGAATAACTTGATCACCTATTAAAGTGTGAGTAAAAGTTTGTAGTATTAATAATTCATTGATTTTGGCCTTATCTTTCACATGTGTGGCCTTCAGCTAAAGCCAGCTCAGTATCCTATTACCCCATCTATTAATTCTTTGACACTAAGAAAAAGTTTTCATAATCATTCACTGAAAGTGAAGTTAGAAGGGGAATATGTCTTGCTTAACTTCAAAGTGCAACTTCAAGTTTTCTATTATAGAACAAGGAGTAATGGCTTTAAAATGTAAGAGAGTAGACTTAGATTATATATTAGGAAGAAATTCTTTCCTGTGAAGGCAGTGAGACACTGGAACAGGTTGCCCAAAGAAATTGTGAATGTTCCCTCCCTCAAAGTGTTAAATGCCAGATTGGGAGGCTTGGAGCAATCTGGTCTAGTGAAAGGTGTCCCTGCTCATAGCAGGGGGGTTGAAACTAGATGATCTTTAAGGTCCCTTCCAACCCAAACCATTTTATGATTTAATAGTGAAGGACTCCAGACAGAGGAGCTGCTTTTTTAAGAGTAATCAAGTAAGAACAGGTGTAGGACATCACAGAAGCTTTTGACAAGGTGATATCCTGAAGCAGAACAGAGCAGGAAGTTTAGCTTAAAGAACCTAAAATAAAGTTTTTGCATTGGGACCCTATTTGCACTAGCCTTCTTTTAAAATCAGGAGGTAGGGATAGATATTGCCAGAGGTCATTCAATTTTGAGGCATCCTAGAAAGTGACTCAGAGCCTCTGATTAAATGGGGACTATTAGGAATGTTATTTAGGTGCCTAAAATAAGGCATGGTGAACTGAAACCTAATCAATTAAAAAACTCTGAGACCTCCATTTACAGCACAGGAGTGGAGGTGGCCAGCTACCTTCGTGGTACCATGTTTCTGGCGGGAAAATACAGAGCAGCAGCTGCTACAGCCCTGCTCCTAAACAGTATTGATGGCCTGTATTGAGAACTGCCTCAAATCAATAAATGCAGTCTGTCAGTGACTGTGCAGAAAATAACACTCCTTATCAAGGCACCACTGGTCCTTGGTTGCAAACTGTGCACCTGCCTGCTCGTGGCTAAAGATTTTCACAGCTGATATGTTCTGGTTATCATTTTCCCCTGCCCAGGCTTGACTGACTGTTCCTTAGCCTGTAGCATGGACTGGAAATTAGGAAATGTCAGTGATGGTCTTGGAAAGAGGGCAGTGTCCTCTGTGGACCCCAAAGCATGTAAATCAAAGGAAATATGTATTCTTTTTTCAGTTGTGTTTTTTTGTTCTTCCTCCTATCTACAGGTTTTCTTCTGCTGCCTCAGCCAACAGTGTTTCAAAGAACCATATGCTTTTAGTGGTAAAAGAATTTCCAGAGTTTGACTTTAGTATTCTTGTTCTATTTTTCCTGTTCAGCAAGAGGTTTAACATTTGGATACTGTATCTGCTTGCTTTGTATATACCTTTTCCACCTTTATTCATTCCTATTATAATTCCAGTGGTATGATGTGCAAAGTGTTTTCTATACAACCTGCAGCTCAGTGACCCTGAAAGGTAATGGATTCAGAGCTCTCAACTCTACCTGACCCGTTGTTCACAATGAGCTGCTTGTCATATACATCACATCCCTCCAGTGTTTGAACCGTGCCACAAGAACATTTTATAAACCATGCAGTAGAAGAGAAGGGTACTGAGGATGCTTTCAATTGCATCTGCAGTCAATTGTCATTTAATGGACAATTTTAAAATTTATTTTAACTATTTTGTCACATCTAGTATCAAACAACATAAAACCACAGAATATCCAAGAGTACTGGTATAATTTCTGAGAGCCTCATGCCCATAGGCCCAATGTTATCTTCCATTTGCCTATGCCTATACAGTATGCAATTAAAGGGGTCACTTGTGCTTTCAACACTATAACTGGGGTTATGCTCTTGAATCCAGAGGTACACCAGGTATATTCTCATAGGTCTGACTTGAGGTTCAAGCAGGAGATTATGGAAGTAACACAGCTGTACAGACTTGTGGAGTCAGGGAAAAGCCACAGTCTTGTTGCAGTGTAGGGATGCTGAGAGCAAGGGGTTTGTGATGAGCACAGCAGTCAAGCTGATGGAAACATCTGAAGCCGGTCTTGCCTTCTTCAGAGAGTTTAGCTAATCCTTGTCCTAGGCCAATGACTATATTTAAGCAGTAGACTCTTACTCCTTTTGGAGTTCCTGATGCTGGCAGTAATGACAATTGCTGTTATCATTGCTTGTTCTTCTGCAGTATCCAGAGACAGTCACTACACTGGGCTCTGTCTACAGCCTCTGAAGTTACAGTCTTGGTTTCTTTCATTATCTTCTCCAAGCTAAAGCAGATTTCAGCTAGGAGCTAGGTATTTATAAACCAAGAGTGACTTTGCCAAAACCTTAAGCAAGGAATTATACCCAATCCAGACTGTATATGAAATAGGGACAAAGTTAACATAACATTTCTTAATATTTAAATTTAAGTTATTGAAGTTCCATTAAAGAACAACAAGGAGAAGAAAGTATTCCTGGAAAACAAAACAAAACAAATTACTTCTGTTTTCTCCACATGAGGGTGACTAGCAGAGATACTGAAGGTCTTCCTTGGTGTGCCTCCCTCATTCTTGCTGCTTGCGACCTCCACAATCCCGTGGAAATGAGTCAGATACCAATGATAAAGTAACCTGTGAGGTTTCTGCCTCATGGATGCTTAATTGGGAAAGAGAGGACCCACAGAAGGAGCCACGTAGCCTCACAACCTCTTAGACTCCAGCTGCTACTGCTGCTCATTTCTGCCTCTCTCTTGCAACAACTTCCTGAGAGTATGCTGGAACGGGATGGGGAATATCTGTTCCTCATACAGGTGCCTTTACTTTCCCATATTATTATTTTAATCAGGTGATCTCTACAGTTGAAGCCATGGTGGGCAAGTCTGCCTAGGTAGAGGTTACCCTTGAGACAGCTAAATCTGCGTTTCTTGAGCACTAGTAACCAGCTTGCCCGGACAGTCTCCTGCCAGGACAGCAGGAAACAATGAAATCACTGCAGCTTCTGACTTGCAATATCTACAGACTCAATGTATTTCAATCCTTTTAACAGCTGAAATTCTGTGAATGCTCTGAAAGCTATTCCTCCTACTACATAGTGTAAACCACTAATGGGGTTGGCTTCGAGGGTCTTCATGGGAGAACTTTCACTGGACTCCATGGACACAGGTATTTTTTTCTATGATGCTAAACTGGAGGAGTCCTCAGAAAGATCTTCAAGAAGAGAGGTATACTTAAATATTCTCTAACGTTTATGTACTTTTAAGAAATGGACCAAAAACGGCACCTGGCATGGAACTGACAAAAGAATGTTTTGTTTCCATTAGAGAAGTGAAGGGAATAAATATTAACTTTCCTCTACTTTGTTTATTTTTCATAGACATAACATCAAACCACCAGAGCTTCTGCACTCTTTCTTAATCTGCCATTTTCAGAAATGCAATTCTTTCAGAGTGAGCTTGTGCTAAGCTGAACGATGACAGAGTACTGTGCTCTCCTCCCTGCCCTCGGTCTGTGTCACATCACCTATGACTGCTGCGTGAGGCCACCTGAACAAGGTTTTGAGACAGTTTTACTTTTGTCTCTGAAACATGTTTATTCAGAAAGCAAGTATACTCTTACCGATTTTCAAGCTACAGAACAACATGGAGTCTCTCTTCTCCAGAAATAATAAGAAATATTGGAAAATATGGGATTTGGATAACTACAATTATCCAAATGTATTTGGATAAGTACAATTATCCAAATATATATCCAAATGTACGCATTCAGTACATCTCCTATTCAATAATAAGCATGGCTTCTGAAGTCAGCCTTCAGTCTTTGCATGTAGTACAAGGCATTGCCCTAGCAGATGCAGCAATCTTGTTTCCAGACACTCAGATACCTGTTTCTTGTGAGGCTTTGTCTGAAGCACAGATGTGTTGTCCTGTTCTGTCAAGACTGGTCTCTGGAAGGCAGCAATACTCTAGCCACAGTACATGGATGTCACTTAGCTATGTATGTTTCTGAGGAAAACAGTGGTTCCATGGGCTGTCACCACTCAATCCAGCCACCTCAGGGTCTCTGCCTTTGTTCTGGAACAAGAAACAGCTTAACACTACCTCTGCAGTACAAACAGCAAAGTGAAGTGGAAATATTCAAGCATGAAATCTAAGCAACTGCAGAACATCATGCATTACCATGAAATACTTCAAGCATAAGTCATTATTCATTACTATGAAATACTTCATAAGCAACTCAGGATTTAGATTTCACAAATACATTTGTGTTAATTATCCCCTGTGCAACCTCTAATTTGCAATTTGTAATAATTTCTTTGCACAAGAGAGGAATGAATGAAGCGATGATCTCTAGGTTGCTTTTCTGCTGAGTCTTAGCAGAGTTACTGGTGAACCTGACACTACTGACATATCCATCAATACAACAGGCTCTATAATACAGCTCTTTCACAACTAGCTCTAAAGCACAGAGAGGACAGTTAAATGGCACTATTTTCTTAATGTAATAACCTTTCAATAATTTAATCAAAGCCACTGAGAAAAAATGCCCTTCAAAAAGTTCAGGTAATTGCACTGTCCTCTCTTTAATCTGAACGTTTATCTCAGAGCTCTTAAGAAAGAAAAATCTAGCAATGTATTTTCTCTGGTTCTTTCAAAGACTAACTGGCAACAGCAGAAGCTCCCTATTCAAAGCCTAGGATTTTCCATTTGTCAGATGCCAGAAAAAGCCAAATACTTCTGAGGATGTAAAGGTTCACTGGGGGTAAGAGAAGAAAAGGGAAAAAGACAGCAGCAATCTCTAAAGGGACTGCAGTCTGGAAGTGGTGTCTGCTCACAAGATTTATTAACTGTTGACCTCCTTCCACCACTTAGGTTCTAACGTGATGACAGACTGGCTGCAATAGAGAAGCCACTCTTCCTCCTTGATGCTGACCTAGAGAATTAGGATCATGAGCCAGTCACATAAGCATGCCTTATAAAACCATTCATGGCAATTGCATTGCCACCTGCTCCTCTGCTATTTAGTACATCAATGGCAGTTGTCAATTCCTCAACAGTCAAAACCGTTTCACATCTAGCAGCTGTCTACAGTCTTCAGGGAATAGATGCGAGTAAAATGTTGGTGTGATTCTCTGGACTGTATGATCTCACCTTAAGTGATTTTTTATTTTTTTTTAATTGGGAAATTCAATATCTTGTCACTTAATTTGGCAGCTTTTTAAATACTGAAGATGGAGACGTGAAACAAGTGGATCTGGGAAGGAATAAATCTCTGGAATTTTATAGAAGTCTGGCAAAAGGCTGGGGCAGGGAGGCAAAGGCATCCTCTCTGGAATTTTATAGAAGTCTGGCAAAAGGTGCACCTTATACTGGGCTGGGGCAGGGAGGCAAAGGCATCTCCACCTTGCCTTCCAGCCAGCTGGGAACAGATCACAGGTCCTTGAACAAATAGCCTACCATCATGTCTTTTACCCCTAGAACATAAGAACATACAACATAAACAAATTTACATAGGACTATGATAACAAAAAAAGATTAATTAAGACTGTTTTATTGCCTTATGGCTAGATACGAGTGAGCAACAGACTTTTTTGGCTGTGGGTCAAATCTGTCCATCTCTTTCCACTGTTTTACTTTTAAAAAAAAGTTCAGAAAAGCTGATGTAAAAATTGAACTTCTTTACCTGAACCACAAACTATTTCACTTCATTATCATTTCAGTCCTTAAAACATCATATTAAAATATTCAAATTCAAAATTAAAATGACATTTTGAAATTGAAAAAAAATAAATTATTCCTTTTGAAAATGTCTAAATAAAATAATTTCTCTCACCCTTTTCTTCTTTCCCTCACAACCAGCTCACATTCCAGAACGGTTAAAATTATTCCTCAAACTCACGAAAAATTATATTCTCCTGAAACTACTGCTTTATGTGAATTTATTCTTCACTCCCAAATCCATTGTTCTCTGATCTCGACAGAGATTTAGGCTCATTACCAGATTACTTTTTTCAGCTTCAGTTTTTATTTCTTTCTATAGGTTTTTTTTTTTGTTTGCTATAGTGTCACTAAAAAGTCACAGTACAGTCAAAAATTATGTACACTATTTTCCTTTTTCATACTTTTGCCTCAGTGCTAAAAAGGAATCCAAGATTCTGTTTATTTATAATATCATGGAAAAAAAATCCTGTAAAAATGGTCTTTAAATACAAACACATGGATTTTTAGAGAGCAAAACTAACCTAGAGAATATTTCTGTGTTGTTGTTGAAGTTATTATGTATAATTAAACTTTCCAGCTAAAATAATTTAAATAGCTTTGAAGGGCATAAAGTCTATGCTGTCACACTGAGAAGGAGTGACAACAGCTCAGTAACAACTTTACCATTCAATTCAGATAAGGTAAGTCAGGTTAGCAAGAAATACAAGAAGGGGTAGGGAGTGAAGTTGCCAGTTGCTCTATATTCTCACCTATTACACAATAAAACCACCTCTATAAGTACAACATTAGTACTTGTTAATTGTGCTAAGTTATTGTCAACTGTTATTGCTAAGAAAAGAAAATACAGAAATTTTTATAATGTATACTCTCAGCCTTGCTGCTTTGTTAAAAAATGCAAAGAAAGTTTGGGTCAAAAGTTAGCTCATCGGAGCACTGGAACAGGCTGCTCAGGGAGGTTGTAGAGTCTCCTTCTCTGGAGATATTCAAAACCCGGCTGGACACCCTCCTGTGTGATCTCATTTAGGTTCCTGCTCCAGTAGGGTGGTTGGACTAAATGATCTTTTGAGGTCCCTTCCAATCCCCAACATTCTGTGATTCTGTGTTACTTTTAATAGATAATTTTCATTTTTAGCAATTATGCTAGGGAAACTGAATTGCACTTCTCGTTCTTTCAGGAGAGGGGAAAAAAGCATCTTTCTGAGTCCTTAATTTAGACACAGGCTTTAAAATACACCGTTCTCACTGAATGAACCTGCTGGACCACATGAGCTGCCAGCAGAAGAGACTCTTCTTCTCCAGTGGTATTAGACCACGGCCGAGGGTTTCTGTGTAACTGAAGCACAAGGCTGGCATGTGACCTCAGCTGCTCCCTGTGTTGGCCAAGTTGCAGGGAATTCATCTTTGACCATAAATCTTCTCTTGGCTCCCTCTTCCAGGGGTGATAAACCTGAGACTCCTTTCCTCTCAGGTTTTAAAGATCACTCCCCCTTCAACCTCCCTGTGCTTTTAACCTCCACCAGCTTTGGGTGAGAGGCATCCTGGGAACAGCTCTAATCACCCACCATCATAGGAGCAAGACAGCCAGAATGCGTTCTACCAGGCACCTTTTTCACTTTCCCAGGTTTGAGAAAAGGAAACCCCTTTCCACTGTCACCTTTTCCACACTATGAGCCCTACAGTGAGGAAAGTAGCAAAAAACCCCAAACTGTCCTCAGGGAGGAATTGCAGTGTTGTCGACTCTTGTGATTTTATTGTGATTTCACAATTTCAGGGTAGTTCTCAAACTCTGATTTCCTGGAATCAGTATCTTAAGGTAGATTCTACTTTTTAATTTTAAAGAAAGTTTTAGCTTTTGTGGTTACAGAGAAAAAAGACTTATTGTGTGAAGTGAGTCCAAGGTAAGGAACCAGAAGGCAAACAAAAAGAAAACCCTAAAGAATGACTATTATTATTTAATCATCTGCTTGCCAGGGGAGGAAAAGAGCATGACTTATGGTTTTTAAGTCTTTTTAGGAATGCAACAGTTGAATGGGATTAGCAGGATATCTTCAGTGCTTTTTCTGAATGTCACAGTTACTGTTTAAGTGACAGAATTAATTAACTACATTTGAGGATAGCAGGATCCATTCTGGATGTGAAAGGATTGTGACTTCTGAGAAAAACAGACAGAATTTGAGGAAGGGAATCCAGGAATAAGCAAAAAGAAAAAAAAAACAAAAAACAAAAACCAACAACTTATTTTTTCATAATTTTTGTTTCAAAACGAGCAAGTTCAGGTCTGCACCTTCATTAGGTGTGCACACAGTATGCTGGTTCATTAGTGACTATAGAAATGCTGTCTGTCTTGATTATGGAATGTTGCCGTGTCAGAAACAACATTTTTACGGGCTTTTGTGTTTTGTCATTTATGACTTAGATATTTTCTACTTCTAAGATAATTCCCTGGAAAGGAAATGCAATCCTTCTCATTCGAGTAGCATTTTTTAGCAACTGTTATTGTTTCCTATCAGCAATTCTGTGTTTTGGGACAGAACCAAATTGTCTGTTTTAAATTCCTTCTCTGTAACACTTTCTCCAGCATTGCTTATGAGATAGCAATTTCACAGACCATAATCTGGAAAGACTACAATAGAACCTACATAGGACTTTGTGCTGCATTTATATCAAATTACAGGTAATAACACTGCTGCTTATGTTCATTATGATCATCTGGTGATCATATGAGATCTCCTTGCTTTCACAGGCTTGCTGCATTTTAGTGGTGAATCTGATTCTACAAGGCTGAAATGTGGACACCTGCAACTGTAAACACCATCTTTCTACTAGATTTTGTGTAGACTTCATGTCTTATATAATCATAGAACGGTTTGGGTTGGAAGGGACCTTTGAAAGCCATCTAGTCCAACCCCCCTGTGAAAGACACATACATTTTGGGGAGGACTACCATGATGGTGGCACTCCTAGAAGCACATATTGTCCTCTCAAACCTAATCCTTTTGTTTAAAATTAGTTATGCATGAGAAATAACCATAACACAGTTCCAGATAGTCATGCATGACCTCTTAAGGGCATTCCATTTTTGTTCTCTGGAACCGGCGTTGTATCTCCCTGATACAAATAAAGCAGTCATGTTACTTAAAGAAGTTTTTCCTATGTTTGTCTGTGTATGTAGGTTTGCAAGCAATTCAGTGTTTGCAAAAACCTGACAATTTTTTAATGTCGCAGTGAAGTATAGAGGGATGAGAATGCAAGACATTAAAGGCACATTTCTACTGATCTGAACTCCATTCCGAGTTCACAACCACTGGCTGTCCTACAGGCCATCATCTACGGTCCACCACCACCATCATATGTCCTGTGTCCTATTCCTTCAGTCTGCCCTGGGGCTTATCTGGATATTTTTTTAAACTAAAGGTGTCAACAACTATTGGCAGGTGGAACCAAATTTGTGTGTGATATAAATCAGTGTAAGTTCAATGAAGTAAATCTGGCCCTGCACAAGTGATGGCTCCAGTCTGGAGGGACATTGAATGAGGAGGTTGGAGACCAGTTGTTTAGTGAATAGCACATATAACTTTCTTCTAGAACTTTGGCTAACCAAATTTGTCAAGTTTCCTAATGAAAAATAATATAATTGCAGACCTTGGTTGCATAAGTAAAGAAGACATTCAACAAATAGAAAATTGAGCTTTTTGCATTTAATGGAGATGCTCTTTTCTTCAGACAGGGATTCCGGCAAGCTGCACATCTTTACAAAGTGATACTCTTGTGTTGTCTGCACTGAAGTTGTGGCAGAGGACAAAAGCTCAGGAAATTAAATTACACGCCTGTGGAAGTTAGCTGGATCTGGATCTTATCCAGAGCTTTTATTCAAGCTGGCAGCTCTTTGCTGTGGCCATTGCAGCTGAGGCTTCCAGACCAAGCTTACAATTAACTGTCAAAAACTAACCAGAACTAAAATATAATTCAAAACAAACAATTACTTAAACATATGCACAGAGTTTTCTCATAGTTTGGAAACTGTTACTCAGACAAAGCTTTTTGAGCCTGTTGATGAAGAGAATTCAACTATCTCCATTCTTGTAGAAAAAAATAATTAACCAAAGACACAACTCCTGCAGAATCACTTGAAACAGGTGCCTGAGGCCCGCCCTTTACATTCCTACCCATAAACGGCAACTTACATCTGCTTGCTGAGCAGTGAGGGCCTCTGTTCTGTTGCAGGCTTTGTCAAACACCAGTGTTTCTCTGGTTTTGGTACTTATCTACTGAACTCTCCTTGGTTTTAAAAGGAGAGCAAACTTATGTTTTCCAGTTTTCCTAGGAGAGTTTTAGACAGTGAAAATGTCCATTATATTGTGTTCTCCAGGGAGACTAGTTATTTATTGGATGCAATCACATTTTTTTCCTGAGCTATTGTAGTCTGAGAAGATGTTATAACACAAAATTTATCCTTTTGGTAAGACATTGCATTGGATTTATACATCTTAAAATTTACATTCTAAAAACGTACTGCTAGTATGTGTATATTATTCTTGTTGGTTAAAGAGGTAGTGTGCAATATAAATAGATAAACTAAAAACAAGTATCACCACGATATAAATTAAGGAGATTTTCATGGAGTGTAACAACTAAGTTCCTAGGAGGTAAAATATAGACTTCTACTTTATATCATCAAAGTTCCAAAAACAAAGGACCTTAGTACTTTTTATAACTTGGAAAAGAATTCTGAATAGGTAAAAAATATGTACTTTTCCCAATTTGCCATCATTTTATGCCTTTCTCATAGCTTTTCTTTTCTCTGTCTCTACCCATGCATTTTCTTTGGGTGTTTAACAGTTCCCTCAGGGCAAGACCAATTATTTATGACATACTTCTCCATGTAAGATTTATTTGGGAAAACTGTTCCTATGGAAACTGCTGTTTTCAAACAGGCTTGTATTAACTTCAAACAATAGGATGGCATATACAATAGACAATACATCTTTTATTAGCAGGCAAATTCTAATGACTTTGACAACCAAATAAATTGCTCAGAGGAACAAAATGAGGTACATTCTGTGATATGATCAAGTGGGCATTCAGATGTCAGTACAGGGAATTAGACAAACTATTCATTTTACCAAAGTCCAGTTTGAAGGTCTCTTAAAATTTCAAAACAAAGCTTTTAAAAACATCAGTCAGAAGCCTGCACTAGAATGCTATGAAAGTGCTGCCAGTGTCTTATCTACAAATAAAACTCTGAAGGTTTTTATTTCAGAAATTTCAAATTTAATATGTACTATATACCTATGCTGTAAGGCTTTGCCACTAGAAGTAGATTGACGGGTCAAGATTCTACAGACACTTGATTTCTGTGCCTTCAGGATCAAGCTCTTATAACTGTTTCCTCTTTGTGGTGTTTTTTCATTTGTTCTCTCCTTGCTCTACCTCCTGCTTATCTTCTGGTCTTTGCAGTTCTCCAGACAAGATTAATCATAGCGCAGCTGCAGCATAGCCCACCCGAGCAGGTTTTTAATGAAAAAAAATATTTTTATCTGCCTGAATAAACAATTTGCCTTTAAAAAGAGTAATTTTAAAACCTACTTCATTAACCTACTTAATTGCTTTGGTGGTATTATTTGATTTCTAGAGCTGTAATACCTTGTAATAACCTAGTCAGGAACAGGGCAGGGTGAGTGGAAGGAGGTCTCATAGCAAAATCCCAGCCCTCCAGTTAGAACTCTTCCTTTAGGGCCATGCAGGAGTTAAAGCTGTTAATGCAAAGGCCTCGCTGCACGCCTTCACACAGGCAGGTTTGTAGCCCTTGTTTATCTTCTGAGTCATCTTCTTAAGAGAGATTCAGAAAAGATTACTTCCATCAGCTTTCCTACTGGAATTGCATTCTGTATGCTCAAGTGGCCCTTTACTTATTTCAATGATTAGCCAAGAGTGCTTTATTTTTAAAAAGGAACTAATTCAGCCAGGGACTGAATAAACTCCAAGGCCACAATATGTAAAGGAAATAGTGAATTCCTTGCTGGAGAGTTTTAACAGCCCAAGATAAGCTGACTGCAGGACCATCAGAAACAAAGCCCTCAGTTTGCTATGCCACAGCTCCTGAGTGTGTTGTCAGCTGTACATGCAAGGAGAGAAGTGTATAAACTCATTTGCCTGTTGAACTACTAAAATGTGACATTGTCAACACAAGAATTAAAAAAATTGTGAACCAGGTCACCCAAAAACACTGACCGCCCATTTTATAAGCCAATCGCATGAGATTGGCCAGAATTGCTTGTGATTTGGGGCCTTTATAAAGAGTTACGTTCAACCTTATTTTTCTCTGATGAAAGCTACATATTGCTACAAACCTATCAAAGGATTGTTGGTGGTGAAAACGTTCACACAACTGGTGACTCAAGTCAACTGATGGCACACCAGGTAGGTTTGATTGATAGGTAGTCTTGGTTTCTAAGTAGCCCTAGAAAAAAAGCCCCTTCTTATCCTAAATGACCCTACAAACTTTGCCAGAATTGCTTAAGCTCAGGCAAATAATGTGCTAAAATTGACCTGTCTTTCATAGAATTGTTTGATTGAAAAAGACCATTATCATCATCCAGTCCAACTGTAAGCATAGCATTGCCATGTTCACCACTAAAGCATGTCCCCAAGTGCCATATCTACACATCCTTTAAATACCTCCAGGGAGGGTGACTCCACCACTTCCCTGGGAAGCCTTGATAGGGTTGTCCAATACTTGACAACCCTTTCAGTGAAGAATTTTTTCCTAATATCCAACCTAAATCTCCCCTGGTGCAACTTAAGGTCATTTCCTCTTGTTCTGTTGCTTGTTACTTGGGAGAAGAGACCAACACCCACCTTATTACAACCTTTTTTCAGGTAGTTGTAGAGAACAATAAGGTCTCCCCTCAGCCTCCTCTTCTCCAGACTAAACAATCCCAGCTCCCTCAGATACTCCTCATAAGACTTGTTCTCCAGCCCCTTCACCAGCTTTGTTGCCCTTCTTTGGACACGCTCCAGCAACTCAATGTCCTTCTTGTAGTGAGGGGCCCAAAACTGAACACACTACTCGAGGTGTGGCTGGCCTCACCAGTGCCGAGTACAGGGGCACAATCACGTCCCTACTCCTGTTGAATCCTTCTTGTGAGTGTTCAGGTGGTACAGCAGGTCATAAACAGCTTCCTCCTGAATTATGGGGGGGTTTATTCTGTTCTCCATCCCCATCTTCCAGCTCATGGGGGCTGAATACCCTGAGGATAACTGGTCTGGCTGTTAAAGACTGAGGCAAAGAAGGCATTAAGTACCTCAGCCTTTTCCTCATCCTTGGTGGTAATGTTGCCCTCTGAATCCAGTAAAGGATGGAGATTCTCCTTGCCTCTCTCTTTGTTGTTAATGTATTTGTAAAAACACTTCTTGTTATCTCTGACAACAGTGGCCAGATTGAGTTCTAGCTGGGCTTTTGCCTTTCTAATTTTCTCTCTGCATAACCTAATGAGATCCCTGTACTCTTCTTGAGTTGCCTGCCCCTTCTTCCCAAGATGGTAAACTTTCCTTTTTTTCCTGAGTCCCAGCAAGAGCTCCCTGTTCAGCCAGGGCAGTCGTCTTCCCTGCTGGTTCGTCTTGCAGCACACGGGGACAGTCTGCTCCTGGGCTTTTAAGACTTCCTTCTTGAAGAATGTCCAGGCTTCCCGGACCCCTCTGCCCTTTAGGACTATATCCCAAGGAACTCTCTCAACCAGTGTCCTGAACAGGCCAAAGTTTGCCTTCCAGAAGTCCACGGTAGTGGTCTTCTTAATCTCCCTCCTTACCTCACCAACAATCAAGAACTTTATCATTTCATGGTCACTTAGCCCAAGACGGCCTCCGACCACCACATCTCGCACCAGTCAACAGCAGGTCAAGCGAGACACCCCCCCGGTGGGCTCACTTACCAGCTGTGTCAGGAAGTTATCTTCCATACACTCCAGGAACCTCCTAGACTGTTTTCCCTCTGCTGTGTTGTATTTCCAGCAGACATCTGGTAAGTTGAAATCCCCCATGAGAATAAGGGCTAGCAATTGTGAGATTTTTGCCAGCCACTTCTAGAACGCTTCATCTGCCTCTACCTTCTGGTTGAGTGGTCTATAACAGACTCCCAATAGGATATCTGCCTTGTTGGCCTTCCCCTTCATTCTTACCCATAAGCACTCGATCTCATCACAAACTTCAAGCTCTGTACAATCAGAACACTCCCTAACATAGAGAGCCACGTCACCATCTGTCTTTCCTTGACTATTCCTCCTGAAGAGCTTATGGCCATCCACTGCAGCACT
>NW_010317338.1:0-594 GCF_000700745.2 Antrostomus carolinensis | reverse complement strand
CCTTCCAACGCTAACCATTCTATGATTCTATGATGCTCTGAGCAACTACAGGCCTGCCAGTCTGACCCTGGTGCCAGCAAAGGTGATGGAGCAGATCATCCAGAGTCCCATCACATGTCATGTGCAGGACAACAAGGGGATCAGGCCCAGTCAACACAAGTTTATGAAAGGCAGGTCTTGCCTGACCAACCTGATCTCCTTCAGTGACAAGGTGACATGCTTAGTGGATGAGAGAAGGCCTGATGTTTCTCTTGAGGGAACAATGCACCATCAGAATTGTTCTTACAGAGTTAATTTCTTCCCTTATTTGCCATCCTTTATTGGATGGGTGTACTCTCTGCTGGGTAAAGAACTGGCTGGATGGCCGAGCCCAGAGAGTTGTGGTGAATGGAGTAAAAACCAGTTGGTGGCCCGTCACTACTGGTGTTCCCCAGGCCTCAGTTCTGGGTCCAATTTTGTTTAATATCTTTATCAATGATCTGGACGAGGTTATTGAGTGTGTCCTCACTAAGTTTGCAGACGACACCAGATTGAGTGGGAGTGTTGATCTGCTTCAAGGTAGAAAAGCTCTGCAGAGGAATCTGGACAGGCTGG
>NW_010317337.1:56161-60192 GCF_000700745.2 Antrostomus carolinensis | reverse complement strand
TGAGGAGACAGGTTGCCAGTGAAGACTGAGGTAAAAATAGTTGTTGAGAACCTCAGCCTTCTCTTTGTCTGTTTTTACTAGATCACTATTGTTGCTCATCAAGGCGGGGTATGCTTTCTTTAACCTTCCTTTTCCAGTTTACATACCTGTAGAAGGCCTTCATGTTTTTCTTGGCATCCGTTGCCAAGTTCAGCTCCAGCTGCACCTGAGGTCCTTCCTGACCTCATCCCTACACAACTGGGCAACGTCCCTGTACTCTTTCCAGGATACTGGTCCCTGCTTCCACTTCCTTTGTTGTTCCATCTTGCCTTTTAGTTTGACCAGCAGGTCTCAACTTGGCCATGCTGGTCTCTTGCCTTCCTTGCCCAATTTCTTACACCTGAGATCAGGAGCTCTTGTGCTCTGTGGAAAACATCCTTAAAGATCTGCCAGTGCTGTTCTGCTCCATTGTACTTGAGGGCCGTTTCCCAGGGAGTCCTATTGGCTAGATCCCTTAAGAGCTGTAAGTTGGCTTTCTTGAAATTTAGGGTCCTGACAATGCTTCTCATATGACTCATATGCCTTAGAACAGTGAACTGCACCAGTGCATGATCACTACAGCCCAGACTGCCTCCAGTCTCGTCATCCCTGATGAGCTCACTTGCACTGGTGACCATTAAGTCCAATATTGCTTCCCCTCGAGTAGGGCTGTCTATTTCTTGTGTTAGAAAGTTGTCATCAAGGCACTCCAGGAGTCTTTTGGATTGCCTACAGCTTGCCGTGCTCCTTTTCCAATGAATGTCAGAGTGGTTGAAATCCCCCAGCAGGATGAGAGCCTGTGAGCTCTATCCCTCCTGGAGCTGGAGTAAAAAGGCTTCATCGATAGGCTTCCCTTGATCGGGCAACCTGTGGTAGACACCAGCCAGAAGGTTCCTCTTGTCTCGATCCCTAATTCCTACCCATAAGCTTTTAACCTGCTCATGGATATTCTTTAGGGACAACTCTTCACACTCTATCCACTTCTTAACATAGAGGGCAACACCTCCACCCCTCCTTCTTCTCCTGTCCCTCTGAACAGCTTGTAGCCATCATCATATGATGTCATCTCATTCTCATCTCACTTCCTCTCAGTTCCTCTCTGCCTTAGTGGTAATGTTAACAATGTTGATATTACTAAGCATTGCCGCTGGCTCCTTAGTTAATATTCACAGATGGAAACAAGACAATTCACAAATCAAAGTGATTGTTCTACTGTTTACAAGATCAGGCTGATGTATCTTCATTAGCGACATTTGTATGATGTTTTGAAGATTTGTTCTGAAGCAGAGTAGCGAGTGGTACATTCTAAAATAAAAGCAGAGTATTTGGAAAGCAAAGAGGTACCTCTATGTTTCTACTAGTCCTTCATGTACCACACCTTGCTGAACATTCATTAAATGCCAAAAATGCAAAGTAAGTGAATCTATTCAAGGAGATTAGTATTAATACCTTATTTATTTAAACATATTAAAATTAGGCAAATGCAACTCAGTAATAAATAAAGAATAAATTTTCAAAATTCTGCATATTTTCCCTTAACTGTTTTTTATTTACATTTTTTACATTTCTGAAAGGTTCAGAAAAAAATTTACACTTACATTCTCTAGCAATTTCTTCCTATTTCCCTAGGGAAATAGTATCTCTTTCACAGTCATTTCGCTTGGACATCAACAGATCTCTTAAATCTTTGTGTCCCACCATGGAAATTGAGAACAACTAATTGCTACTGACCACTGCATATGTGAAATGTCAGCATTCATGAAGCTGTGATGTTCATTACCTCTGAGACTTTTCCCCTGGAAACGTAACACTTAAATAACAGCTTGAGCTTTTCAACTATGTCCTGGTACCCTGCTGTATGTCTTCAGAGATTTACAAGTATTAGGAATTGTCAGAGAGGCTTGTGAGATTTACCTAGTTTTATTCATTTTTGGAAGGTAGGTTTTAAAAACTTTGTTCATGTATGGTGAAGTGCCATGGAAGTGGGTTTTGAGATTATTTGTAGACCTGTGACAGAGGGCCTCATTCCTGCCAACACAGACAGTTGAAGGACCAAGTCCTCATTGCGTAGCTCCACTGAATTGATGTGTTTGTGCCTTTCTGTCAGTGGGTGGCTCTGTCTTTTGGCCTTACACTCAGTAAGGCACAGTTACATTGCAAAGGTAAAAAAAGGTATCTCAGTGAATTTACATCACTTAAAACCAGGCTATTAATAAGTCCTTAAAGGGTTTGGAGAAATACTTGGTTTCCTGTTGAGCCGTCCTCACATTACAGCTACCTTTGCAAGGCTGAAACGATCCCATTGATATTTTTTATTATAGTTATATTTATCAAATTTTTTTGTTGAAGAGCAATTTGCAGAAAAATATCTGTTTGCCTCTAAATTTTTTCTGTGTCATGGAGCACTGGAGAGGCAGAATAAAGCCAATCAATTTTACATCTAGCTGCTATGGCAGAGTGTTTTGCTTTGCCAGTAGAATACATAGATTATCTTATGAATATAGATTATCTTATGAATAATCAGGTGGAAAAGAAAGCCATGCTGCTAGTGTCTTTGTTCAGTCTTGTCTGAATAGTTGCTCAGCTAAATAGCTCTAAGCATGTGGAAACACTGAGAAGCTTAATTTGAATAAATGTTTGAAAAAAAATAAAAACCCTTCACAGCTCTTCAAATTGAATTTATATACTGGTGTACTAATCCTGCCCAAAGGATCAGCAGAAGATATTATAATCTGTATTGACAAAGCTATTGAACAAACTCATTCTTGATTCAACCTCATCGACTTCAGTGGATTTGCATTTGGAATTGTCTCTTCTAAAGAAACCTAGCTCTTTTTATTATATAAAGTGTTTCCTAATAGCTTCTTTCATTTGACTTTAATTCAGTTCTGTCTATGTGTTTGTTATCTGCTCTAGCTCTCCCTGCCAGAATGGAGGAACATGCGTTGATGACAATGGTTTTGCACCACATGCTTCCTGTCTGTGCCCTTCTGGTTTTGCTGGCAACTTCTGTGAAATAGATAGAGATGACTGTGAATCCACCCCCTGTGAAAATGGAGGAACATGTACCGATATTGGTGTGGATTTCAGCTGTTTTTGTCCCCATGGCTATACCGGAAAGCTCTGCAGCAGCCGTGTCATATTCTGTGCAAGTGGCCCGTGTGAGAATGGAGGGACATGCAATGAACATCCCCAAGGAGGATTCGAATGCATCTGTAAACCAGAATTTGTTGGTGCGACGTGCAAACATCCCAGTAAAAACACAAGCCTCTCTAGAGTGACTATGGAGACTAAGCATATGCAGAATTACAAGCCACCCCCAAAAGCTCATCACAGATCAATGCATCATCAAGAAATCCTGAAAATAACAATGAAAGAAACAATCCAAAATGCAGAACCCTTGCTCAGTAGAAGCCAGGTGATATGTTTTGTTGTACTGGGCTTGCTTACATGTCTTGTTGTCTTGGGTACAACTGGGATTGTATTTTTTTCGAAATGTGAAACGTGGCTGGCCAATGCCAAATATAGTCATCTCCTGCGCAAGAAAAAGAACTTCTTTCAGAAATCTAACGATGGGGAAAACCTCTCAGTTAATATTATCTTCCCAGAGAAGATCAAACTGACTAATTACACTAAGAACTACACTGCCATCTAGGCCCCTGAAAGCTGAACAACAACTCACAACTTTTCATAGCAATATGTAAAATAGATTAAATTTATTGCCTGTGATTGGCGTCAATATTTGTGGGTACATTTGCTGTAGCTTGTGCTGAGTGATCATGAAGAAATACAATGTATCTTTATTGTTAAGGATTTTTTCATTCCCAAAATAAAAGGGTTTTTTTTTTTTAAAAAAAAAAGGATTAAAGAGCAGGGAATGTTAATTTGATTTTTCTTCAAGGCAGCTATTTCTTGTAAAATAAAAGGTAATTCACTACTGCAACTGTATTGCATCTTTGTCTTGTGCATAGTTTATTTGGCAAATATAGTACCTGTAAATTACACTGTAATGC
>NW_010317337.1:0-56151 GCF_000700745.2 Antrostomus carolinensis | reverse complement strand
TTTTTTTTTTTTTTTTTTTTTTAATAACACCTAAGGGGTATGCTGGTTTATTTATGCTACAGAAAAGTCTGCAACAAGTGTCCATGTCTAATTCTTCTGGTGTCTGGGACTGTAGAGATTGCAATCAACAGGAGCAAATGCACACTGATGTCTCATGTATCCAGTTAGTTTTGCGATTTTTTGACATGCTTATAAAATAGATTACTCATTCTACAGAATCTAATAGGTCTTTATGATATTAATTTCAGGTTAAAGGTGTCTGTATTTGGGATGCTGCCTCCATAAATTGTTCTATTTACCTAACAAAATGTTAAAAAGGTGTTCAATGTCTTTGGTCATACTTTCCATATAGAGACCCGGTAGAGATTTAAAGGATCTGATTTACTATAAATATTCCTCAAGTAACTCTGTGAAGAGAAGAATTCTTCACACCTGTGTCATGGGGAGAATTTAAAAGATAATATGTGAAACTGAACTAAAAGAGTACAGCTGCTTTTAATTCTTCATTTCTGCTTTTTCTCTGTTATATTTCAAGGTGAGGACAAAATTTTCAAGAATCGAAAGCAGCACTGGCAAACAGGCAAAGGCACAGGCAAGCCACAGAATTGCTGCTGGGGCCTGAGGGCACTAGTAAGTCTTAACATCCCTGAGGAGCTCACCTGGGGACCTCACCCTCCCCCTGCCTGCAGGCCCATTTCAGGTCAGCGAAGGGTTATTGGTCCTGCCCTGAGCCATGCTGTAGGAGTGCTGCTTTCCACCTCCACCTCTGCCTGCTAGATGGATCTCGGACCTGTACTGAATAGACCCTTTGGACCTGTGCTCCAGCCCTGTCTCTGGCCCTGTCTCCTTTCACTCCTGACTGGAACCCATGGGTGGACCTTGGACCTCGTTCATCACTTCTTGTGTCTGGGACTGTCGATGGACCCCGTTACCAGCACCAGCTCTGGTGATATGCTCAGCCTCTGTGAGACTGTACTGTTGGTGAAGGCATGTCCTGCTCTCGGGCATGACCCTCCTGGGTCTCCCAGCTTCACTTACTTACTAGGCAGCCTAATGCCAGCTGCTCCCCTTTAAAAAATGAACCAAAACAAAACAAAATGAAAGCCAACAAAAATCAATTGCTTTGAACTGTAGTGCCTAAAGTTGTCTTTAGCTGCTGTTAAGTAACAGCTTACTTCCCCAGCCACCCCAGATAGGAACATTTAGTAGCTTCTTCTAAGGTGATAACTATGCTGTTGCCAAATCCATTAATAGCTGCTCAAATAAAAAAAAAATAAAAATAAAAATAAAAAGCAACCTTACAGCACATACAGGTCATTACCCTAAGGATTTTTTCTGTTGACATCTCTCTTAATTGCTATGAGTACATAGCAAGTTTGCTGCATTGCAATATTCACACATATCATAGCATTACAGTGCAGTGCAAAGATTAGAACTAACAGGAAAAAGTGGTGTCAAGATACTACTGTGGAAAGTGTTGGCTTCTAGATAACAGGATGAAAGTTTTAGAGCAAGCAGATGCTCCCTCTCAAAACTCTTGTTGAGAAGACAACTATTCAGCAAAACCAGCAACTTTTCAACCAGTCTTACTGAAGATGACTTAGAAATCCAGATGAAATTAGAACCAGGTGAGCAGTGTTGAATTTGAAGCTGTGAAACATGAAGCGTGGGAGTTTACACATTTCTTTAAAACAATATATTTTAAACATGTAATTCAGTATTGTACATTTTAATGTGATCTATTCTGTGATTAGAAGTATGTTAGGCTCAATTTGGAGATCATCAGAAGCACTGAATGACTCCATTGGGTAGCTTGCAGCTTTGATTCAAAACCGGTTGCAACAGTAGATGTCAGCTAGGAATCGGTGCTTAAATTCCAGACTCAGCTGTGCACCTTCCCTCTCCCTTTGAGCAGAGGCTCCCTCAGCCCTTACAACTTGCTCTGCTCCAGGCCAGAGCAAGGTTTTGAGTAACAAAGCTTGTGCTTAAAATACAAAATCCAGGTAATTATAATTCATATTTATAAACTGTCACATGATTTTTGGCCATGGTGAGCTGGTTGTCAGCTCTTCCATCACAGTGTGTTTCTTCTTATGTAGACAGGAAAGCCTCTTTGAAGAGAAGGTCGCTAGCTCAGCATGGAAAAACCCACAGATTTCAGTTTCCAGTATCCTTCCAAACACTGGTGTCAGTGAACAGTACAGAAGGCTGCTTTTGTCCTGCTAAGCCCTCCAAAGGGGAAAAGTATTATCTTAAACATGGAAGGCTGGAAAAAAAATAATAGCTGTCGTTAGCTTCTCTGTTCCAGAAAATAATTAAACATATGTATGGGAGTTTCTCATATCTGTGCTCTTAGTGTAGTGAATAGCTCCAAAACCTCATCACTACAAAAGTGACAGAGGACCGGGATGATAAGAAAAATTTCAGTTTAAGAAAGCTAGTGTTTGAATCAATACCATGCAACAGGTCTCCAAAGCAAGAAGTTTAAACAAGCATTGTGCAGAAACACAGACAAAAAGGCAAAGAGGAGACAAAGAACATTGATACAACTTCAATTTTATGTTCATTCTACATATTTTTAATTAATGGACAGAGAACAACATATCTATGATACCCACTGCCAGAGATACCAATCTGTGTTGCCATTTATCACCTATTTGATTTCTGAATGCTCTCCCTTAGTCAAGCAATGATGTCTCTGAGCCTCAGACCCCACTGCTGCCTCATTGCCTGTAAAAAAAAATAAATAAAAAAGGACAACTAGGCTGAGGGATGGGTTGGGACAGTGGAACACTTTGTTAAGGACAGTAGCTCCCTCTTGTCTTGTCCCCAAGATATAGGAGAATATATTAAAAGGTATTTTTACTTTAACTATCTCCCTTTGAGCCGTCTTAGTCTCTGTTCCTGCTACATTAAGAAAAAAAAGACCCCTAGATGTTCCACAAAGATCAGGATTTTAGAGACAGTGTGTGGATGTTTTTCTAGGTTTTTTTTGTTTGGGGTTTTTTTTCATGGCCACAGTGAGGGAGAGGTCTGGCTGCTGTACAAGTAGAATATATGAAGCAGTAATCACCAAATTCTTACAAGGATATCTGAATAGAGAATATGTGCATGACTTTTCTTTTTACTGCCATTTTTTTATATCTGTCCATACACCAATAATGCATGCTTTGCTTTTGTTTAATAAGGATTCTATTTGCAAGTGCTCAACCATCTGCTGATGATATATCCACAACAGCTCAGCTAATCTACTCTTCTGGGTTGATACCTTGAGTTCTGTTTTCAAAGAAATATTTGGGTCTAGATGGACCATGGTAGTCCTATTTAAAACAGACCTTCAGCTTTTGAGGGTGGAACAACGTCAAGGACCTGGCTGCAGGAATATATACAAACCATCACTGAAGACAATGGTCCAGATTGCACTGCCTGAGTACAATACTTTTCATAACTATGTCTTTCCCTCTCCTAGTTCTCAAATTTGCCTGCGTCTTGGCAAAATGTATTTATTATCACAGCCTTAAGGGAAAAAAAAAATTGCTACAGATACAGGATTTTTTTTTTTTTTTTAATTTGTGATTTTCCTGGCAGAACTATGTGCATATGCATCCAGAGCACACTAAATTATTGCACACGTACTATGCATGCACTGTTGATTTTCCAAAACACATCTCATTTACTATGCATTTCTTGTGAATGAGCCACGGACAAATCTTGCATTCCTGGATGTCACGCAGCCTAGGAAAATATCCAGTTCTGCCTGGTTTAGGTGAAAGAAGAGTCTTGAGAGAAGACTTTTGTGGTTGCTCAACCCATATTGGAGCCAGCACTTGAGACCCGCAAAGACGAGCCAGCTTTGCTGCATCTCTGTGGCCATTAAATGAGATCAACCCATAAAATGTACTGTGTATTAGATTTTGCTCCTATAACATCAAGTAATATTTTGGCTTCTTTCTAAATTTCTTAAAGGAAATAAGGATATGGTTCTTTTAAAACTTTGCAAGAGGAGGAACAAAACTTTATATAAAGAGGAGTATTTCAGTCTCAAATCCAAACTAAACTGTTGGTCTGGGATTTGAAGAAAACCATTGAATTAATTTTGGTCATTAGCTTTAAAGCTCAAAAAGAGACTTTTTCGTCTGTTTCAATCGCCTATAGGTCCTTGAGATGGAGAACTTTTGCTGAAGCTCATACCTGAGTCAGGGTCTCAGACAAGTTCATGGGAACACAACACAGAGTCACATCCTTATCCTTAGTGATCCAAACAAATTTTACAGGCACAGAGCAACATTCAGGAGGATGGAGCCAGGCTCTTCTCAGTGATGCCCAATGGTAGGACAAGGGGCAATGGGTGTAAGCTGGAACACCAGAGGTTCCGCTTAAACTGCAGAAGAAACTTCTTTAAAGTGAGGGTGACAGAGCACTGGAACAGGCTGCCCAGGGAGGTTGTGCAGTCTCCTTCTCTGGAGACATTCAAGACCCGCCTGGACGCCTTTCTATGTGATCTCATTTAGGTTCCTGCTCCGGCAGGGGGATTGGACTAGATGATCTTTCGAGGTCCCTTCCAATCCCTAACATTCTGTGATTCTGTGATTCTTATGTTCATGTTCTCTCGAGGGTAAGTCTGAGCAACTTCAAAGACATTAACGCAGGAAGGTGGTATAATGCAAAGAAGAGAAACTAAGCCAGGCATAACTAGAAGTTTTAATTAGACCAAAAATGTTTTTATAATATTTTTCCATACGAAACTTGGAAACTTGAAACAAAAATACTGTTTTATTATACCTTTCCATCCACTTTCCTCTTTCAAAATGATAACTTCGCTATTAATTGAAGCCTTCTACTGTTTATATCCACTTGATGGCAGCATTTGAACACAGAACCATTTGAATCTCTTCAAACTCTGTCCTCTGCATTTTGCATTGCAAAGTTTGCAACCCATCCCCAGTGACTGGTTATGGGAAAAGGGAAAAAGGGAGAACGATAACATACTCCTGGTTCTTCACCGGTAGGTAACTCCTGGTGAGATGCAGCAAAACCAAAACCATATTTGCAATTGGTAGAAAAAAACAGCAGTGTTTCCCCAACAGAATTACTGGTCTCCTTTGGAATTAAACTGGAGAGTAGAGATGTAGAATCATAGAATAGTTTGGTTGGAAAAGACCATTACGATCATCTAGTCCAACCGTAAACCCAGCATTGCCAAGTCCACCACTAAACCATGTCCCTAAGCACCACATCTACACGTCCTTTAAATACCTCCAGGGATGGTGACTCCACCACTTCCCTGGGCAGCCTGTTCCAATACTTGACAACCTTTTCAGTGAAGAATTTTTTCCTAATATCCAACCTAAACCTCCCCTGGTGCAACTTAAGGGCGTTCCCTCTCATCCTATTGCTTGTTATTTGAGAGAAGAGACCAACACCCACCTCACTACACCTTCCTTTCAGGTAGTTGTAGAGAGCAATAAGGTCTCCCCTCAGCCTCCTCTTCTCCAGACTAAACAATCCCAGTTCCCTCAGCTGCTCCTCATAAGGCTTGTTCTCCAGCCCCTTCACCAGCTTCGTTGCCCTTCTTTGCACATACTCCAGCACTAAAATGTCCTTCTTGTAGTGAGGGCCTGAGAATTGAACACAGTACTTGAGGTGCAGCCTCATGGCTGCGACCCTGTGGGAAGCCCGCTCTGGAGCAGGTTCCTGTCAGGACCTGTGGCCCCATGGAGAGAGGAGCCCAGGCTGGAGCAGGTTTGCTGGCAGGACTTGGGACCCTGTGAGGGACCTGCACTGGAGCTGTCTGTCCCTGAAGGACTGCACCCCGTGGAAGGGACCCACGCTGGAGCAGTTAATGAAGAACTTCATCCCATGGGAAGGACTCATGTTGGAAAAGTTCATGGAGGACTCTCTCCTGTGAGAGGGACCCCACGCTGGTGTGGGGGAAGGAGTCCTCCCCCTGAGGAGGAAGGAGTGGCAGAAACAACATGTGATGATCTGACCCCAACCCCTATTCCCTGTCCCCCTGTGCTGCTATGGGGCAAGGAGGTGGAAATCGGGAGAGAAGTTAAGCCTAAGAAGAAGGGAGGCATGGGGGGAGGTGTTTTAAGATTTGGTTTTATTTCTCATTATCCTTCTCTGATTCAATTGATAATAAATTAATTTTCCCCAAATTGAGTCTGTTTTGCCCATGCCAGTAACTGGTGAATGGTGTCTCTCTGTCCTTATCTTGACCCATGAGCCTTTTGTTATATTTTTCTCCCCCCATCCAGTGGAGTGATAGAGTGGGCTTGGGTGGGCAGCTGGCATCCAGCCAGGGTCAACCCACCACACACAAACAGTATGCACTTTATAAACAAAACTACATGAATGAAGATAGCTTAAATGAACAGTCACTGAGAGGAAATTAAGAACAATGAAAGGAAAACCAAGAAAATATTTTATACAAATTCAGGTAAATTAAAATGTTTCAGTACAGTAGTATAGGTTGCCCAAGGAAGTTGTGAATGCAGCTGCCCTGCAAGTGTTCAAGGCCAGGCTGGATGAGGCTTTGAGCAACCCGGTCTAGTGGAAGGTGTCCCTGCTGATGGCAGGAGGGTTGGAACTAGATGATCTTTAAGGTCCCTTCCAACCCAAACCATTATATGATTCTATGATTCTATGATGATTCTATATCCTATCCTCTCCCATTTCACTTGTGTATTTTTTTCAACCCAAAAGGGCATGCGCAGCAACTTTGTCAGTAATCTCATATTCATTCCCATGCTCTCCACACCATGTAGTGAAATTTTGATTTTCCTGCCTCTGTCTTACTGACTTTCAAAGGTGTTCAAATTGGGAGGGGGAAATATACATGTTTTAATTTTAAAAAATCTTTTTTGTATCAAATTCAAGGCCAGAATTTCACTCAGGTTTCCACAGCAGTGGCAGGCATCTCACAACTTACTGGAAGCTGTGCACCTACAACATTTCCAGCAAGGAATAGTTAATGTTTCAACAGGCTAAATAAACATGGAGTTCATTGGAGTTATCCCATTATACCTTCCAGTGCTCAGATTACTGGAAGTATTTCAAGAGTCCTGCATCTTATCATGGGGCAAATGTAAGCTTTTAAGAGATTCAAGTCTCATCTCTCACCTGTGCCTGGTTTTCTTCCTAAATAATGGGACTTGGAGGACTAAGGAGATCTGACTGATCTGATGGCTGGGAGCCTGGATTGCTGAGAGATATGAGAGACAGCCTGTTTTCAGGGAGTGCTGGAGCAGTCCTTTTACTTTTGAGCCCAAGAAAGAGTTAGTGATGGCTCCTTGCTGAGGGAGAACAAAGATTGCCTGGGAGCCAGAGATGAAAGCGTAGAAATCACGTGGGGGTTTAGTGGTGCGAGAGAGCCATAAGGGACCAAATCTGATGTGGAGCCCTGTGTGAAGGAGTTTTTCTTTAGACAACTGCAGAGCTGTTATCCTGCTAACAGATGAGCTCATCAGGGGAGATCTTAGTTTGTGCTTTATAGAGCACGTGTGAGGTTGAGTGTTTTCAATAAGACTGCTGCTGTTACCCAGGGGTGTTGTCTTCTTTTTGAATATCAGTCCTTTTGATATTTTGCTCATTACTACCCAGATTCTGCATTGATCTTGGCTGGAGATTTTCATTTTTCTATCCCACGGTCATAATCTTCACCAAAAAAACCTACTGACTGGTGAAAAAGGGGGCAAAATTTCAGACTTTTCCCCAACCTCAAGCCTTTCTTCTCCAGAGGAGCCAACAAGAAAGTTTCGAGATAGATAGTTCTGTATGCCAAGGTACAAAATAAAGTGTGACATGCAAATGGCTTTCCAGTAGCTTCTTTCAGTTCCTAAGTAGGTAAGAGTCATCATGTCCACTGATACCATTTGCAGAAGATGTCACTGGGGGTAAAGGGGCTTGTTTTACACTATACATATTAGTGTCTCAAATCCATCTATCCTTGAAACTAACTACATGCAATGTATCTTAAACATTAATAAAAGAAAACAAATAGAGTGCTGGTAGAGCACTTAGGAATGGAAGAGCATGTCCAAATCCTGGCAACCACGGTCCAGTAACAACTTTAGCAAAGGGCTTCATGTGTCCTACTTTGTGGAGGCACACAAAAAAGGAAAAGAAAAAGGAGAAACAGCCTAGTTTAAAGAGACAATGGAATGGTGAGTCCAAGCATTTGCTTTGAGGATGTGAAGTAAAACAGCGTGGTGGGATGGTCTCCACAGAGCCCCAAGACAGAAAAGGAATGGACGCCACCCAGTTAACCTGGAAACAATGATCCTCAAAGTCCTTGTCAGTCTAGCAGGCACGACTAGCTTGAGGCAGGGGAGGAAATCTACGTAGGTGGCATAGCTAGGAGAAGCAGGGAATTTAGGCTTTCTTCTTTTCTTCTACTCCCCCCAAGATGTGCTGTTTAGATTTGTGATACTCTATCCAATTGCTTACAGGCAGCAGGGCATTTGTGACCACTATAGGATGATGGTGAATTGGCCATCCTGTTATGGATGAGTGTCTACGATTCATCTCACAATTTAAAGAGAGGTAGGAAGTGAAGAGGTTGAAATGGAATTGATGGTAGCTTGTGTTTATTCAGCGAAGACTATCCTAAATGCTTGAGATGTTGACGGGCTGTCTGTAGCCTGATGATGCCTATAGCTAGACAAAAATAATGCTTTTCCATTGGGCAGGACCGTAATGTAATTCTTTCAAAAAAACCCTATTGTAGTTTAAAAGGATTCCTTGCTGTTCATTCTTCACTCCAGTCTTTGGAAGAAGTTGATGTAGAGGAGACAAAATGTTATTAAAGCCTGTGGTACAAATGTTGGGGCATTAAACTATCAGCCTAAATAGGTCTTCAGATGTATTCACGTAATAAACACTTACATATGTTGTGTCTCTTTTGGGCAGTGCTGAGTTTGCAAGCGAATGAGTTTCCATTGAAAAAGTTCCAGCTAAGACTGCTCACAAAGCTCTGCCCAACCAATATTCATGTTTCTCCTGCAGAAACGTATTTTTCATAAAGCTCCAGTGAATCCAAATGATTGTTTATAATACCTGTCTCCTGTTACCTTTAAATGTCCAGATTTTGTAAAAAAAAAAAAAAAAGTTTTCACATGGACAATGTGTGCTTGAATGGTTGAATGGTTGCAAGGTGCTTTAGCAGGACATGGCTGTGACAGTGAGCAGCACTGTGACTAGATGGTGCACTTGCCATGTGATATATAGAAATTGCAAATAGAGTGGTGACAGCTGCTCCTTACACAGGTATTTGTGAAAGCTCTGGTAGTGACTACTGTGTGCATATCTGTATTCATCTTTGGGGAAGGATAAAAGGTTAATTTCAGCCATGAGATAAGTGGGAACTCTGGGGTTTGAGCTCTGAAGCCGTTAGGAACATATATTCATCATAACAATTGCAAACACCCTACCTCCCCCCTCCAAAAAAAAACAACAAAAAAAAAAACTCAAACCCAACACCACCCACAACACACCACAGTATTTCTGTCCAAACATCCAGAAAGCCTTATTCACTTATATTTGTATTGCCTGGGTTGCAATTATACTGTAAGTAGGTCTGCCTGTACTGAAACTTCTCTTGAAGTCTTCTTTCTAAGAGCCTGTTCTGGGGCTGCAATAGCAGTGCCTGGTGCAAATCATCCACGTTCAGGTTTCCCATGCTTAGTATCTGGCTCAGGCTAATGTTTTTTTTAAGTCTCAGCAAAAAAACAGCTTGGTTTCCAAGGATGAGAAGATAATGTCTCTTCTACTTGTTATTTAAAAATAATAATCAGACAGTCGTGTGGAAGCATAACAGTACTGTTCTGAGAGCTGCTCATACAAACTTCATGTCCTTTTAACATCAGTTTTATCAGGCTGTCATGAATTTCTAATTATTAATGCAATAGCTAAAACAACAAGTGTGAGGGGAGCAAATGCCAGATTTATTGGAAACAACCCATACAGATAAATGTGAAGCCTTTTAAAAGTAGAAGTACTCCTCCTGCAGGTCAGAGATCAACCCTCCCAAAGTCTTAGAGCTTCTGGCTGAAATATATTCTCTCACAGATAACAAGTTATTGTGCCTTAACTGGCCCTGGTTACAGGCTGCATGAAGCTACTCATCCTGGAGCAAATAAAAAAGTAATTTGAATTGTTGTGTCTTTCAGTTTCAGTGAACTCCTGATGCCTTGTGTTTGCTGTGATCTGACAGCTTCACAGGATTACAAGATGCAGCTGGCTGTGGTGATCTCTTATCCTGTAGGAGTGGGTGGGTCTCTGCACCTGGAGTGTGATGGACCTGAGATCCTTACTCTGAATTCCCTCCAGTGTCAGAGATGGGTATTTTAGGACTGTTAGACTGAAAAGCTTCATAATGTCTGAAATCCTTGCTCATGAAAAGGGCAAGTGGGAAGAAAATACACCTACAGTTTGATTTAATATTTTTGTGTGTGTGTCCAAATAAAGATTTCAGGATAAAGTTCCTAGTCTGAAATTAGAACTGAAACTGGAGCCACAGAGGGCTTTAGGGTTGCATTCTCATTTGACATGACTGCATTCTTCTCAGAGTTCAGTGAGAATATCCTATGATTGCTGGGATATGTAAGTTTAGTACTTCAACAAAGCGACGTGCATCACGCTTATGGCAAACTTGTTTTGCTTTGGCACAGAACTGACGGTGCGGCTCAAAAGGTTCGGCTGGAGAAAGGCTCCAGTGATTCTTTCATTCTATCCAAATGGTCAGTGTTTTTTAAAAAAGTGCACTCTGTGAAATCAGTTTCTACTGTAAGATAGCATTTTGACAGGAGGGAACAAAAGAGGAGCAGTGAATTACACTCCTTTGTTCATGTTGAAAAGTTTAACTGAACCAATTTGGAAACAAAAAGTAAAAATGTACCAACTTTTCTTTAAAATTCAGCATTACTGAAAGGTTACCTTTGCTGGATTTTATCATTTGAGACTTGACATTTGTGGGGAAAAGCTGAAGGTTTTTCTTGGGTGCTAGTATTTTAGAAGGATTTATGGCCAAAATCGCTGCAAAGGCTGGATGGTAGGATGGGTTTAGGTTTTAAACTTTTTTTTTCCTAGGATAAACACAGATGTAAATATTGTTTTCATTCCTACCAAATAGAAATATGGCCAGTCTAAGCATGAGACTGACTTATATAAACCACACATTAGTGTGAACTGGTTTTGACTCTCATTCTGAATTCTGATCTCAGCTCCATTTTAGTCAGTAACACTGAAATAGTTTCAGAATAAGTGCTTCAAGTAACAAATGTCACCTCATTCTTTTGGCACTCTGGTGATAGGTAAGTATTTTTATTTTCCTCAAAATTAAACAACTGATGCCTTGTCAGGGTCCTGGGTTCTATATAAAATTTCTGCCATCAGACTTCTAGGCTTCTAAGTCCTCAGCCCTGGGTTACATCTTTTTCATGGGCTTGGTTTGCTCCATAAAAGATACAGCAGTTGTAAGGGAACTACTAAGTGTCCTCCATGGAAAAAAACTCAGTCTTGACCCCTCTCTGTCTACTACCTTCAAAAGCTGCTTCTTTACTCAGTGCTTCTTGAACTCTTGAAAGACATTTGTCCCAGAGCAAAGATTTGAGAAGAAATTTCAGAAGTGTAATTTCTGTTTCTCCGTTTTGTATATTAGTTTTGTGTCTGTGGTCAGATGGTAAAATACACTGCACAACAACCCGTGGTATTGCTTGCAGCTGAGTAAACCCTCTTTAAACGTACTAAACCAAATTAAATGGCATTGTGTTTTCCAGCAAGGATATAGACTCCATTAGCATAAAGTAGTCAAAGGGTAGTTGATGGTAACATATTTACCAGTGCAGGAGTGAGTTTGAGCTGATAAAGCATATGTGCTGAGGAGGCTGAAGAAACAGAAGGTTTCATAGAGGCAGGGAGGTTATTTTAACTGTCATGTTATGACAGCATGTGTTCATTACTTTTCTGGGCATGGCCCTTTGTTCTAGTGCCTTGCTGTATGTGTTAAATCCTACGTAGCGCTGAAGCTCCGTAGACTCAGAGTACAGTAAAAAAATAAAATAAAATCCACTATGTAGTGCCAGGTTGAGCATTAACCTGCAGGCTCAGGAGAGCATGGAGCAGGGCATTCAGCTGGATTGGGAGAGCAGGGTAGCTGTGTTAGCCCAGAGCTGCCCCTGAGGCTATGAACTCATTCCCTAGTTGGGTTTTTAGGTAAGGGCAGCAACACACTGATGGATCTGTGCTAATTCTGGTTCCAGAGCCCGTGCAGTCAGCACCAGTGTTCTCACTCTCCGCCAGGTACTGCAGGTTTACCCAGACTGGCTGACCCAGGGCTCTGGAGTTACTGGGCTTCCTTGAAAATAGCATT
This sequence comes from Antrostomus carolinensis, assembly GCF_000700745.2. Lineage (NCBI taxonomy): Eukaryota > Metazoa > Chordata > Aves > Caprimulgiformes > Caprimulgidae > Antrostomus > Antrostomus carolinensis. The sequence continues at coordinate 43,778 of NW_010317337.1, read as the reverse complement.
CTAAAAACTACTCTACTGAATATAAGGGAGAACCAGTGAGAGGCTGGCAAAAAACCCCAATTCTTTCTCATGTTCACATTCAGTTGCCCTATTCTCTTTTCCCACAACTTTATCCTTTAAAGTAAACTAAGCCAGTAGTAACTAAATCTAAAAATCTGTGAAGAAATCTGTTCACAGGTACTGGTATCATGAAAAATGCAAAGTAAGACATATCTGTTTTGACTGCCAGTAGACTGCCTTTACCTACGTGATAAGACTTAAATTGTGCAAGCTGGGAGGAAAGTGTATTTCTCACTGTGTGGAAGCAGCAAATGTTGGCAGAACAGAGCACTCCTGAAGAAAAAGGACTCTCCATGGCTTAACAGCTTTGCAGAAGGTTTTTGGGGAAAAAAAAGAGGAGGTGAACTCAGATAACAGCATCTATATGAAAACATGTAATGGTACAGAATAGTAAATGGATGGAAGTACAGTAGAAATACTACTGCATGTTTGGATGTTCACACGAGTACTGCAGAGTCAGAACTCAGTTCTGCAACCTTCTTTAGTCCACTCATTCATTTCAATTCCTTATATAGGACCAATCCCTATGTTAGTTTTTGCTTTCTTCTAGAATAAATCTTTAAAATTACACACAAAAATAAATTTATTTTACTAACAGGTAAAGTTTTTAACAATGCTAAAAAGAAGGGAAGGTCAGCAATGATATACTATTCATTCAAATGAGAGTGGAATATCAATTTCGCCCATACTTTTTGGACCTAGTCTTGTAAACCTGTGTGCTGATGTTATAGAAAATGTCATGGGAGACACCAGTTGCATTTACCACCTGTAGGGAGAGGATGCCAGTTTGGAAGTCCATGAACTGAATGGAACCTTTCCTTTGAGTTCAGACTGATTTTGGTTTTCTTGTTTTATTTTTGTTTTCTTTTGGTGCCAAGTGCAAGAGATATTTCAGAAGAAAATTAAAAACACAACCTGATGTTTTTAGATCTCCATCCCGCTCTTGTGGACCAGAGATTTGGCTGACTATCTAAGCATCTGGAAGCTTCTTAAAAACATCTTCAGAGGTTTTAAAATCTGCTCTTTTACAAGATGGTTTCTAATGGATTATGCACCCTTCTCTAAATAATCGCATCATCTGTGTGTATATCTGCACACATACCAGTTACACTGAGTTTACCTGCAAATAAGTGTCACTGATCCAAAGGAAGTGATTTGTTGTGTCCTTTTTTTTATTTGAATAAGTCTCAGATTGGCTGTGCTCCCACAGAATGATTTATTTTGCCTTTTAAAGAGATGAAAGTTTTCTTTTGCTGTAACTTTGGGTTTGAGTGGTCAGTGTTTTTTGAGAAAGGGGCAATAACTGGTAATTGTATTCAGAAAGTGTACATATGCAATGAACAAAAATAATCTATGCTAATGACAACCACTCTTATAAGAAAAATTTGAAGAACATGTCGCTGTTTCAGCACTCCCCATCTCTCATTCTATTTAAAACTCTCTGGCAATATGCTCATCCCCTGGACAGAGGGAGAGGACAGACATTATTTAGAGAAGGGGCAGTTATCTGATTTCACTGACATTTACTGAACGTAAGAATCACAACAAAGCTTGGATGAGAACTCTTTTGGCAGTTACTGCAGACATACAAATTTGGTGCCTAATACTGATGACACAGAACAGATTTTCCTGTTTGTGTTGTTGAAACTCCAAAAGCAATGTAGAGCTGAGTGTCTTTTCCCATTGGTACACACCTGGTGAACAAGTGGGACAAACAGTAGCAAAAAGGGAGTCTTGTACAAGTCTCCAGACCTCAGACTTTATTTCAAGAGAGGACACATATCAATTTTGTATATGAAGGAAAGTTTTCTGATTCCATCTTACTACCAACCAGTATGTAGGGTCTTTGTACTTCTGTCCTATTATACAGAAAAAAGTCTGGCTTACAGCCATACAATGTTGTCCTCTAACTGGCCAGGTGAGTAGAACTACATGCAGAAACCCCCAGAAAGGAAAATGCACACAGGTAAGCTACCTTCCCCTTTTATGCTAGTGGATCTTAACTCATAGCTGGTCACTGAAGTCTTCAGCCTTGGCTCTCTCATCCTTTATTTAAGTCTAGCTCAATGTAAGTTTGCCTAGGTCCCAGTTTAAATATTTCTATTTGTCTCTTGAATCTGTCTGAGGGTGGAAAACCCCTAAAGTGATAGCAAGATAAAAAAACTCCCAATCTGCGTCCTTTCCTGCGACTCTATACAATTTTCTTCCATAGCATCTGCAGACCAACATCCTTCTTGCTGGGGCTGCCCGAGGTGATTTCAGGAATTCACACCAGTCAGTAAATAATAGGTGGAGAAACAGCAGCCAGGTTAAATTATAAGCAACACCAACCCTTTCTAAATAGGTACTGTGAGAAGGAATGCAGGAGCTGTAAGAAGGGACTGAAGAGTAATAATGTGGCATTCAGAGTTCACTGAAGCAAAAGACTGAAGCTGGTGGCCAGAGACCCCAAAGATAAGGAATATTCCAGAGGAAGCCAGGAAACTTTGTTCAGCCACCCCAATTCATACAATAAGACATTCTAGGTGTAACTTCTAAAGGCTGTGCTCTTGCAAAACTGTAAATCTTCTGTCATAAACTTAGTCTAGAAATGTAGTTGGTAATGTGGAGCTATTTGTGCCATCTGGCAGCTGTCAGCTTTCTCTATTCACTTCCCCCCTACTAATGCAAAACACAGAAACTGGACCTTTTACATCTTGCTACGTGAAAAAGGTTGGTTTCTAGAGGCTTTTTAAGGCCAACATATTGCACTGTTCTGGTGCCTGCTATCTGGGCATCCATTGCAAACATTAATAATGACTTACCCTGGTCGGCAACAACCATATATTCCTCCTTATTCTAATGTTCCTTTATGGCAGTGTATCTTCCAAGAACATTGTACATGTCCTTTTAAATACCTGAAATTCACCTCGTACACTACTTCAGAAGGATTTAAAAAACAGCTGGTGTTTATCTCATAGCTATCTCCATTTTTAGCTGCAGTTTACTGACCTCCATCATTTTTATCAAAGATTACATTCTTTTTTTTCCTTTTTGCCAGAACATTTACAGCTATTCTCAAATCTTTTTTAGTCAATGCTGACACTTTGCTATAAGCCACCTGTGACATAAAGTGATTAATTTGCTTGTTTTCCATCTGTGTTGTGTCTTGAGAGGAGAGGCACTGGGTCAGGCAGGATCTTCAAGTGATTTTGGAGAGGTTGTGCCTTCTCTGGAGGGCAGAGTAGGGGCAGAGGCTTGGGACAAGAGGGCAAGGCAAGGCAGTAGGCAAGGAGAGTTGCAGCAAGTAGCCGGGAACTTGCCCTGCAGACTGCTGGGAAGGCAGTGAGCAGACAGCAGTCAGACCTTCATGGTGAGGGATAGGCACATTGACTGTAGAGCAGAGTGGGCTGTGCAGATTTTGAGTTGATGGAAATTCAATCTGGATAAAAGGTTGTTCCCAAGAAGAGACAGTAAGCAAAAGCAGCTTGGTTGTTTATAAATGCCTTCATTCTGCTGGAGAGTAACTAGATTTCTGTGTGTCTAAAAGTGGGACATTAAAAACCTAGTTTTTCAGTTTAAATTGGGTTTTTTGTTTTGTTTATTGTTTGTTTGTTTTGTCATTGGGGGGGGGGTGCAAACTATAGGGAAAAAGTCTAGATACACCTGTCTTAAAGCTCTGGTTTTTGTGTGCATAGTCCCACAGTGCAAAAGTAAGCAAAGGTACAATTTCTCTGGTGGCATTGACTACTGCAGGCTGGATGTCAGCTCTGTGGTATGTGTCAACATTTCAATATAGCAATAAAAAATAAAGCATGAGGAGCTGCACAGAACAACATGCTCTGAATTGACATTTCATTGCTTGGATCATCCCCGCTTATCAAAGATGCTCTGGTTCAGCACTCTGGAGGCAACTGTAAAGTCAAAGGCTTTTGATGTTCATAATGTGATTTAAAGTCTCATGTATTTCACAAACAGTGTGGCCTTACAGCACCTTTCTTTACCCTGAGGTGTTCAGCTACCTGGAGGGCCCAGCTCAATGTACAACTGAGCTCACTCTAATGCCTGTGAGAAAAAGAGAAATCTTATTGTAATTCTTCTCTGCAGCTACACTTTTCAGATGAGAATAGTGTAGGGCAAACAGCAGCAAATAAATCCCTGCTGCTTTTCAGCAGAAAGGTAAGATGGTGCATGAAGCTTACTTTTATGGAGTTTTGTGCCTATAGATTGGAACTAGTGTTTGTGGAGCACTCCAGAGTGGTGAGATTTTCTGCATCAGGATGTCACAGTGTTGTGAGCATGCATTGTAGGCAATTGGTTGCCAATACTCACAACAGTGCCAGCTTCAGAAATGAAAGATGTTGGTGGTGGTGCTGCTAACCACACATCTTACGTTCCAAAAAAATAACATATTACCTGGGCGAAGTCCATCTGCTGAAGCTGTAAAAATTCTGAGTTCTCAAAGGCCATAACAAACCTCACTGTGGAAACTTGATTCTCCACTATTCAAAGAAATTTTCCCTCTTTAGCACCTTGCCAAATGTCTACAAGTTTCTGGCTTTACAAATTTCTGTAAGTTCTTTCTTGGTTCCATTTTACTTTTATCCTATTCCTCCAAGACACCAAGTTACCTCTGCTTGTAGTATTTCCCATTTTTCCCTTTTCCCCTGTTTTTTTAATAGCTGTTCTGTGAATATTGCTGCTTAATTGTAACATAGCATTATCTGTACTACTAAATCAAGATCAGGGTCCCATTGCAATACAATGTATGGAAACTGAGCAGGAGACAAATCACTATCCCAACAGTATATAAACAAACCATAACAAAGTGAATAGTAAGAAAGTGGGAAGGTTTCTATAAGGTGGATGAGATTTGGTTAACAGGCAATCATGACTCAAGAAACAAGCCTTATCTGGATGATAAGAGCTGCTGTATTACCCCCAGAGCTTGGTGGCATAACCCCAGCCTTACCTGCTAACATGGTGTGCTAGGTTTGTTAGCATCCCCAGGACTGGCTGCATGCAGCATTATTTGAACCAAGACTCAAATATGCCTTGTTCCCAGGACTCCTCTACAACACTCTTGTGTGATTGTTTCCTCAAAAGCAGAACTAAAAGAATTCAGCTTGATAGAAACTATTTTATTCTGTTTCATATGTTTGCAGCTCCTACCTCCCAAGAATCTGTTCAGCTTGCTAAAAAATGAAATTGCTACAGATGGATATTTCTTTCAATTACTGTAAAAACATGTAACAAAGCCTCTGGCATGCCAAGAACCAGGCATTAAAGCTCAAGAGCTTACATATTCTATTAAGTGGTTTAATATTGTACAGAAGAACAGAAAAAATACAGTGCTTTGTCCCTCATGGCCTTCTTTAGGAGACCTCAGGGAACCAAAAGGTTGCAGTTTTCCTTGTCTCCCTGCTCTAATATTAAACCACTTAATAGAATATGTAAGCACTTGAGCTTTGATGCCTGCTTCTTGGCATAGCAAGTACAGTTCATACTGTTTTGATGATTTGGGGTGGTCTGTGGGAGATCATTTTCTCCTCCTGTTGAGAAACCACAGGAAACACAAGCCTGGCACAAAGACTTTTCCTTTTTGTCTTGAGGTATAGCTTGCTACTACTTTCCCTTGCACTACTACTTGTTACCTCAAAAAACTTCATTCAAAGGGAATAACTGCAGCAACAGTAGGTGGATGGGCTCAGAGCTCTTACTCGACAGCAGAGACTTTCTACTACATGGAACCACTTGGGGCTGCAGACTGAACCACACATAGCAATGAAAAGCTGAGCATTGCCATAGACCTGAGGTGTTCTGTGGGTCAATGAAAACAGACCATCTTATACGTCAGCATGAACTGACTAAGAGGTCATTTTACCACATTTCCACCTACAAACACAATCCTATGCTAGCTCTACATGCCCTAGTACTGAAGCAGGGAAAAGGCACCCAGAAAACTATACTTTTTTTTTTCCCAGGGACACATGTATCCAAATTGGGACTGAGTAAGAATGGGAAGTCCTGCTCCATGGGAAATTGTTTCAGACTTTATTCGAAAAACTGAGACGGAAAAAATAATTCATAAATGTTAATTTTAATTTTCTTTAGAGTCCTGCTCATTTAGATTTATTTAAACATCAAACTGTGTTTTGGTGTGACTTTGTTGGCTCAAAGATCTGGGACCCAGTGCCCAGGTTCCCCAGGACAAATCTCCAGCTATACACCAACCATTTGACTCCCATCTTGTGCCCCATGTTTCAAAAGTAAATCAGGATATTGCCAACAGAAAAAAGCCTTTAAATTGAAACAAAGAACATAGGTAAAGAGAAGCCTGGAGAGTAGTCTCCAACTGCACTTCAGCAGAGATAATCATGTAGCAAAGCACTTGATTAATATCACAGAAAGGGAAACAGATCTGCAGCCCTTATGGGGGCATTGGTCATGAGGGAAATGAAATACAGCACTTTATTGAAATTAAATATTCTAGACTAGATTGAAGGAGGTCAGGCAAGGAGTGAAAAATAGACTAGTTTGGTAAATGAAATATTTAATCATTGGCATTTTGAGGCAATGTCAACTATTCTCACAGAATTGTCTGCCTTACTGAAATTTCATCTCACTTTGACAGAAAATGGTTTTACCTGACTCTTTTCCAAAACTAAGCTCAAGAGACTTGCTCTAAGTTTTGATAATGATTTCAACTCTGTGTCTTTGGTCCATCTCTCCTTTTAAGGTTGGATTCTTCTCTCAGTCTTACTGCTTTTATATCAATACAACTTTAGATACTTGGACACCTAACAAAGACACCAATTGGTCTATGGCCTGAAAATATGCCAGTCTCTTCTAATTTTAACAGCAGTAATAGCAAACATTTCCTAAGGCCTGCACTCCCCCTCCACAAGCTCAACACTGGCCTAAATTAAGGTCTCTTCAAATGCTTTGTGATTGCTATAATGAAATACTCTGGCTGTGTACTAGATGTGGAAACATGTTCTTAAGCCTTGTTTCTAATTTTAGAATGAGTATTATGAGGGATTTCTATTCCTTGTTCATTTAAAATCTGATTTAATAGCAGTAGAAGAGGCTATTGAAGGAGGTTACCAAAATAATCAGCTGAGCTTTGCTAAACATGTGTTTCCATCATTAATATGAGGGGGGTTCATTGTTTGTGAAGTTTCTTTCCTTCCTTCTCCCAACTGCAGTTTAGGCCAGTTCTTAGCTTAAGTGTGTATTGATTTGGAAGAATTCTTAGCTAAACTATTGATTATATCCAACAACAAACATTTAGAGCTTCACACATCATCTCTAGAGCTCTTCAAAAACTTGTAGCCAAATTCTTGTCTGTGTCAGAAAATCTGTTAAAATCACAGATCACAGAATGGCTGAGGTTAGAAAGAACCTCTGGAGATCATCTGGTCTTACCCCCCTGCTCAAGCCAGACCACTGAAAGCCAGTTGCTCATGACCATATCCAGGTAGATTTTTAATACCTCTAAGGTAGGACAATCCATAACTTCCTTGGATAACTTGTACCAGTGCTTGATCATCCTCACAGCAAAAAACTGTTTCCTGATGTTCAGAAGGAACCCCCTATGCTTCAGCTTGTGTCCATTGTTTCTTATCCTGTCACTGGGCACCACTGAAAAGAGCCTGGTTCTGTCGTCTTTTCACCCTTCCTTCAGGTATTTATATACATTGATAAGATCCCCCCTGAGCCTTCTCTAGGCTAAAAAGTTCCATCTCTCTCAACCTTTCCTCATAACAGAGATGCTCTAAATGTTTAATCATCTTAGTGGCCCTTTGTTGGACTCTCGCTACTAGGTCCATGTTTCTCCTATACTGAGGAGCCCAGAACTGGACACAGTACTCTAGGTGTGGCCACATCAGTGCTGAGTAGAGGGGAAGGATCACCTCCTCAACCTGCTGGCAATACTTTGCCTAATGCATCTCAGGATATCATTAGCCTTCTTTGCAGCAAGGGCACATTGCTGATTCACATTTAACTTGGTGTCCAGCAGGATTCCCAAGTTCTTTTCTGCAAAGCTGCTTTCCAGCTAGGTGGCCTTCAGCATATATTGGTGCATGAGGTTGTTCTTCCCCAGGTGTAAGACTTTGCAATTCCCCTTGCTGAACTTCATTAAGTTCCTGTCGTGGCATTTCTCCAGTCTGTCAAGGTCCCTCTGGATGACAGAACAAACATCTGGGTTATCAGCCACTGTTTCCAGTTTTGTGTCATCTGCAAATTTGCTGAGTGTACACTCTGACCCATTATCCAAATCATTAACAAACATGTAAAACAGGATCAGACCCAGTACTAACCTCTGGGATACACCACTAGTTACTGGCCTTCAACTAGAGTTTGTGCCATGGATGACCACCCTCCAGGCCCAGCTGTTCAGCTGGTTTTCAGTCCTCCTCACTGTCTGCTCATCCAGCCCATGTATCAACAGCCTGTCTATGAGGATCTTACAGAAGACAGCGTCAAAGGCCTTACTAAAGTCCAGACAGACATTACCTACTACTCTCCCCTTGTCTACCAGGCCAGCCATTTCATCCTAGGAGTTTATCAAGTTGATTGAACATTACTTTCCCTTGGTAAATCTGTGATGACTACTCCTGATTATTTTCTTTTCATCCATGTTCCTGGAAATGGTTGCCAGGGTTAGCTGCTCCATCACCTTCTCAGGACTGAGGTGAGTCTGACCAGCCTGTAGTTTCCTGGGACTTCCTTCTTGCCCTTCCTGTAGATAAGATCAAACATTTTTCTGCATCAATTCTGTTCACCCGTAAAATTCACAAGAAGTCCCTGGCCTTATCCAGAGATGAGACCTGTAGAGGTAGAGTATGTGTAACCAGAACAGGGAAGCCTTTCATTCTCTTTCAGAACCAGAGAGGTAGAAGTTAGTTCACACTTGCTTCTGGGTAATGAAGTTAGTGAGACACTGACTCCATGTGAATATATCCTGCCCTCCCGAAGGGCTTATTTTCCCAAGCTTACCAGCAACTGCCATGGTTACAAGGCTTCAGAAACTGGTTTACATGCATATGGCAGGGTAGGCACATGGTGACTTGAACTTCTGGGAAGACAGGGGTATCTCAGAAGATTTAGTGTAATAATCATGCTCGGTACAAGTGCTTTCATAAGGTGATTGACAGCAGACAAAGCTTTAAGCTGATGGAAAAAGTTATAACTACTCACAAGCTGGAAGAGCTAGCTGAACACACAGGAGTATATTTTCTTTTTCGTAAACAAAGCAAGTAATCTCTGAAACAATGTTTCTAGTGTTGCAATTTCCTGTCCCTTTCATTCTTCACACAAAGATTAGATAGCCAGTTAAAATGACAATATATCTTGTTTACTTGTCACAGTATATGTTTATATTAAGATTAAAACAAGGGAATTACACAAAGCACAGATCAATTTGGCTTTTCAGTGACCTAGCTGAAACACAAATGATATGTGTAGTATACAAAGAATCCTCAATGATAATGATAAAATAGGAACATTAAATAATAAGTTATTACGCTGGTAGCACCTTATTCTGTGAGTTTAAAATGTTATAAAGTAAATAACATGGATTCTTTAAATAACAAGTTTCCTTTAAGACACTTAGATTTTCCTGTCTTTCAAGGTAACTTAGAGTTTGAAAGTGCTAAATAGGATGATACTGTACTATAAGAATAATGTAAATGAGATATTAAACATCAGAAAATACATTCAATATACACCATAAAGTGCACTGTATTTTAGTACATTTTCTAACGCATGTATTAAAAAAACCAGAAAGTTCTGTGTTGTTGAGTGCTCTTGCTGGTTATGACTTTCTGGAAGTCTTATAGCCATCCATTTACACTAGCTCATTATAGTTACTCCTTCAGTATATTAATGAGCAAGCATAAACATTTAAAATCATAATTTAGCATCTTTTATGTTTGCTTTACTTGCTTCTTAGGCACACTAATACCTTTTAATAAAGATTTGTAATTCAAGATTATAGGACTTTCATGGAGAAGCCTTCAAAGCACTTTATGAATTCCATTCACAAAACCCTGCGGATAAAGATTATCCTCATTGTAGATGATCAGTAAATTAAGAAACAGGGTTTCAGTAATCTGCTTACGGCAACTGTGGAGTGCAACCCTCAGTTCTTAATTTTAGCCCTTGTTCTAATCATTTCCTTTCATATTCTTATTTATTTTTCCTAAAGGAATGTTTCAAATGATAAGTGATGTTAATTCATAAAATCTATAGAAGTAGGTTTGAAAGAAGAACATTTGGCAAGGCAGTGTATGCTTTTTAGTATAAAAAGATGAGGTTTCCAGAAAGTCTTTCTGACATGCATGGGCATCTCCTGAGTAAACTGCTCCAGTCCTCTTTTCTTTCATAGTTCTTGTATGAATAACCAATTGGACTTTGACCTTAAGTTTGACAGTGCCAGATGTGAACAGTGTGATATTGAGAAGTGCTATCTCTTCCCCAGCCTGCAGCAGTCTCCCTTCAGGTGATGTTCAGAACTGTTTGAAGCTCTCTTGTAGCCCTTGCCATTTCAATTGGTGTTTTTAGTGCACTTTTCTCCACTTGTTTAATACAGAGAAGAAATAGAGCCTGTCAGATGTGCCTTCGTGTAGTGATGTCTTCGTAGTCAGATCTGCTCTGCTGCAGATCTGATTTTTTACAGCTGTAGTTTTGGCTAAGAACTGTTATACCTTCACCAATGTACCTCCCTAGGGTAATTGCTGTCCTCATCTGTGATGGGAGTCCACATTACTCAGGCTATACCACTGGACTTCAGTGAGTGTGTTACCTTCCAGCCTAAACATATATAAGACCCTGACCCTTTTTGTGCTTCACTTGCTCTCCAGGTATAGATTTCTTGCTTTTCACCTGCCAGCTACTATTAATTTCTTCTTCTGCTTTCTCTTGTCTCAGACAATTATTCTTAATACAATTTTATTCCATTCACTAGCATGTCTCCCACTTTTTTCCATATCTGAGGAGAGATACTCAAGAAGATTAAAGCCCAGCAGTCTTTTACTATCATTAAAAGGGGATTGGAGGGTGGAATATAATCTTGTCTTCCCACAGAGGATCTCAACCCACCATGTCTTTAAACTCACCATAGCATAATCACCATTCAGAAATATTACCAGAGCAAAATCTTATGCATATGATTGGATGAGGTATAATATGCTGATCAGAACATATTCAAACGTTGCAGTAGTCATTCCCTGTATTAATTTACATAGATAACACATTGAAATTGTGGCCACTATATTAATACCCTAGAGTACTGTAACTTTAAGGTGTCCTTAAATAACTTGCAAAACAAGCCTAGAAAGAATAAAGATCAGATAGTGAAAAAATTTCTATTATGTAAGACATCAGTATTCTTTCAGTCTACCCTTTTTTGTGGCTAAGCTGAAACAAAAGAATACATATTTCCAGAGAAAGGAAGCAAAAGAGCAGATTGTAATGTAGAAATCCAGCAAGACTAAATATTTTTTTTTTTTTTTTTTTTTTTACTGCTGAAGAGTTGTGCATGAATTTTTGTAGCTAATACCCCATGTCCAGGAATTACCATGGACTGAAAGACTTCAAGATTGTATATTTAAATATTGATGGATTGTTAAACAGTAAGGTGTTGCTGAGTACTCTAAATAATTATGGAAACCCCTAACAGCCTGATCCTGCTATTGTTGTTGCTGCTGTTAAACAAAATGCTATAAATTCCTAAGGGAAGATGACAGGAAAAAATTAGCATTAGCTTCCAAGACATATCCTCTATGAGATGGATACTGCCACCTACACTCCTGTGTAGTACTTCAGTCTCCAAATATTCCTTCTAAAATCAATGGAAGAGTCATATGGCTCTGACTTGACAAAACACAGAAAAGCAGTTTAAACTAGCTAGTTTGGTTTGCCATCTTCCAGCAAGGAGTTCTGGTTACACAATCAGAACAATTCTGTGTTACCTCTGTGCCTGACCTCTCATGCCGTCATAACACACCCCTCAGAGTAAGGCATATTACAGCACTGGAGTAAACTGTAGTAATAATTCTGGGTTCCTCACAATATGAATTGATCTCATAACTTTTGGGTTTTTTTCTAGTTTCTTGGAACAGGAACATGTTTAGTGCTGTGCTTCAGATCATTAGAAAGTGTCCTGTTGCTGATTAAAAGAACAATGCTCAGTTCTCTATGTACCCTGACTCAATAACTTGCTATATCTAGTCTCCTTGACCTTGTACAAACATGTGCAAGGCTGTCCTGAGTAACGATAAGCTCACTCTGATGTCATGAACTGTACAGCATACAAGACACTTAAATGGTATAATCAAAACACAGATTTTTGTTGGTATCACTATGCATGACAGAAAGATGACATGAGTATTTAGAAGGTCTGAAAGAGGGAGACTCAATCTCTAGCAGGACGTAAAATGGTTTGTCAGAAGGCAAATAAAGAAAGGAAATATTTTCTTAAATTAAAGAAAAACTTGAGAGTTGGCTAGCAGCTGGATATAGAGACCCCCTAAGCTACACTAAACTTTTCTCTTGCAATTCCTCCACCCTCTAAGATGAACTGTTTGAAAGTCCAATTAGTCCCTTAATAATCATGACTGTTATCTAATGATGAATAAACCATCTGCAGAAAATATTGCAATCACAGACACAGCTGTTACCGTACGCTGAAACTTTCTTACATGACCTTGATTGCTACAGTACCTACCAGCTGAAATAAGACATGGAAATATTGCCAACTTCAATTAGACTAGCAAGCTGTTCCGTTCCCAAGGCTGTTTAGGCACTTCAGCCATTAACATAAAACATAAACCAGGGAATTATTACAAATTTTGACTGCCCATTCCTAAGCTGAAGAGGTGAAATTCTGGAAAGAATTTCAGTTCATCATTATTAATGTGGCTAAAAATAGAAAACTTAAGTACTTGATTTCAAAAGATCCCCAATTATCTGTTGCTTCTAGAAATGGAATCTTAAGCCGGGGAGGGGAGGGGGGTGTAGGAAGCAGAGAGGCCCTGGAAATGAGCTGCCTTGGGTTTATTTAGAACAAAGGCACAAAAGGGGATTTTTGGCAAAGGAGTTCAGCATGCTTTTCTTTAGTCAACAGGTAGTAAGTATGTGACCTTGTGTGGGGTTTACTGTTTGTCTACCATGAGGTCTATTTCTGGCAACCTGAGACATTTTAATAAAAGTAATCCTTTAAAATCTTTCCAAATCTAAACTTTCAAACATGCATTTGTAGTAAGGAGGTACCAGCTTAATTATATATGCCTTTGTCAAGTAGTAAACATTTTAATCTTTTGGAGATTTTATGTTAGCCTTCTAATCCGTGTAACCCTTTCTGTATTACACCAATACCAAAATACTGATCTTTTGTATAAACCATAACAATGTAATTTCTTAGGCCAGGAAAATTATTTTGCCTTTTAATTGCTTAAATCATCCATTCAGTTTAATATAATGCAATCAAGGTATAAAGGAGATGGAGAGATTGAAGAATGTGGGTTGAATTACAGTGCCTGCAAGCATTCCCAGACATATTTTGTTTTAAAGATTGCTCACTAGCAGTTTGGTGTGTGACATCTGTATTTAAAATCCAGTTTCTCCAGTAATTTTTGTAAGATGATTAGGTCACCTGGCCTTTTTCTACCCTCAAAAAGCTGAAACAAATTCTGTAAGGGGATTCTGTGGTCAGTATAATGACTCTTCTGACTCATTTTCCATGGACATTCTCTAATATCTACTTAAAAAGTGATGTTTCTGCAAGTAGCTCAATTGCTGAAATTATTCATTGCAATAGAAATATTAGAATAGCAAATGGGATGCCTGGTCATGATTTGTAGCTTTTCATTCCTTCTTCTATCTGCTAATAGTATCACCTGAAGTTAAAATGACATAAAATGTATACCTACAACTATTTCCATGACCTACAAACATTTTAAGTCACTTCAAAGGAGAGGAGACATGGCCTATACTGAGATACGGTCCGACTTCTCAGTAGGTAGGGAAGGAGGGGAAAAGTAGAAGTAGTCAGTCACAGAAATTGCCTGGCTTCTACCTCCACCACAATCTCCGTTTTCATTCAGCACATTTTTAATTATCTTGCTTTCCTCACCTACTCAAGAAATTCCCATTTTCTATTTCAGTACCCCTTTAAAGCATGTTCCAAGTGTCACACTAAAGAAGCACAAAATGTCTATGCCATTCCAGACTACGAGCTCATTCACACAACATGGTATCTGATTTACACTTCCCAGGTCTATGCTCCAGGAACATACTGTAAGCACTGTAGGAGTCTGACCTAAGCATCTTGTGTGTCCTGCTAAACAAAACAGTCCCACTCAATAGATAGTACACAATTATCAGGATGTTGCTAACAACTTTTTATAGTAAGGGAAACCCTGACTTAGTGAGAACAATGGGAGTCTCGCTACTGCCTTTGCAAAAGCCAAGACTTTCCTCACTACAATTACAATGGCATTATGCTGGCATACACTTTAGAATGCTTGTAATTATCACTAGTTCATATGATTAAAAAGCTCAATGCATGAATCAGATTATTTACAGTGCAGTTAGAAGTGTTTGTGTGTTTGCACATACACCCATGTATAATCAAGCATATTGACATTGGAATATTAAGCCATATATTAACCTTAAAGTTATATGAATCAGTACTAATCTCAGTAATACAACAAACTCACGATTACTTTTTTTATTGCAGTTTCAGAACTCTGTATCCTTAATGCAAAGTCCACTTATCCTGTTTGCTAGGCCTTTGCAGAAATCAGTTCATGCCTTCCTGAATACAGCCAATAAACTTTTAAATCAATAACCACCTGAGACAGCCTAAAGTGACTTTTAATTAGAAAAGAAAATGGTCTTGTATAACTGATATGCATGTTCTAATGCATTCAGGGAGGCACAAAGGAGAAAAGAGTCCCAGACTAGTTTCTAGACATAGATAGACTAACTTTTGGCAGCATTTAAAACATGGCTGTTTAGGCTAGCACAGCAATGGCATCTGAGACTAGGAAGTCCTTTTCAGTCTTACTTTTCTAATTGGAATTAGTGAACAGGTGTTTACAGTTGACAAAAAATCCTTTTGCAATGATTTTACAAATGTTTACCTTATCAAATTCCTTGCACCAGTCTCATGGGAGAGGAAAAAAGCAAGACCGACCTATTTATAACATAATTTAAAGAGTTAAGGCCTTAAGGCCCTTGCCATGCCTGGATGTCACTTATTTCAGCAGGCAGATTTGTAACCCTTCAAACAGCCTATATTTTTTTCAGTGACTATATGAATTTCAGGTTGACAGGTGATTTATGTTATCTCTGTCCTGCTTATGAGAGTATGGTGTACTCACCACCAGCACCTGTTTGAAAAGTAGTGCATTAGAAACTGGATCCAAGGTCTTGCTGAGTAAGGAGCACATTAGAAGGTAGAGATGGGAGTTATAAAACTAATTTATTTGTTTGTTTCCTTAAAACTCTTTCATTGTCTTTCTTAATAATGTGTTTCCATCACAATTGCACCCAATTGTTTACTGCCTGAACCTGGAATCTACACTGCTGCCTCAGCAATCTTTCCTATTTGCCTACTTTGCATATTTATTTCTATTTGGGTGAAAAATTGTTTCCAAAGTATGTTCAGGCTCCATCTTTTCTTTCTGCATATTCCCTTCGTTTCAAACATCTGTGCAAATTAACAATGCTGAAATGCATATTAGAGCTTTTTCCTCCTGTTGATTGATACTTGTTGCATTTAGTGAAGTTTCTTATAAATTGTGGATCAAATGTTCAGACCACCTACATCACCTGGACCCATGTCTAAGAAGGAACTTAGACACGATGACACCAAGGTTTGTGTCACTTCAAATATGGTGCTCCAAAGCACCCAAAACAGTGAGTGAATGGGAGACATGCAACGCCAGTGTGTGATCTGGCAGACTGTATAAAACAGCCTGTCTGGAAAAGGCAAAGCATTCTGCAGCTGTGTCTCAAATCCTTCCTCTCTCATGGGCTTAGGCCTCTTACTGTAAGCATAGGATAGATGACACCATGAAACTTGGATCCATAAATCTGAGTTTTTTAGGAATGTAGTCAGGCATGCAGAGATTTAGGCTGAGGAGAGCTGTGAAAATAGAGGAACCACTTTACATGGTTCCATCTTCATTAAGAACATCACTGTCAACAGAGCTGAGTGTGGAGGTGAACCAGGACTCACAGCTCCTTGGGGGGAGCTACAACATGGACAGGTCTATTAGGGATGTTGTCTGGAAAAGGAGGACTGGGGGCTCAGAATTGGAGGCTGGGGAGCAAGGGCCAGGGTCCAATACCCTCTTACAGAACAGTCTGCACTGTGGTTTCTTCATTCAAGGCTGGGACATCTGTTCAGACATGATACACTCTGAGCAGCAGATTCATTTACCTTTTAGTAAATGCAGAATTCATGATACACTTTTTGAAATCAATAACCACAAATGAATAACCATAAATCAAACTCAGAATTCATGATACACTCTGAGCAGCAGATTCATTTACTTTCTAGTAGTACCATCTGGTCAAATCAAACTTTTAACAATTTAAGTTGTGAAAATTGAAGTTCAAGGAAAATGTGATCAAACCTTGAATTGTGTTGTGATTCCAGATGCTTGAAATAGCCCTAAATCTTTCCTCCCTTCTTCTCCCTCTGGCAGTATTTGTAGACAAAAGGAAAGAATGAATGGGTTCAGAATAACGCTGTAAGAGAGGTGGTACAGGCAAAATAGTGGGACTGCATTCAGAATTGGTTTTATATTTATTTGTAAGCTTGGAACATAATCCCAAGCAATTTTTTGGGAGCCAATGTAGTCACTGTCAAACAACAGGAAAGATCTATTTCACTTTTTATATAAAAATCTTTTTTATACTGATTTTTCATCTATAAACCTAAAAATTTAGACATACATCACTAAAAACATACATCTTTTACTTCCAGGTGTTGTAATTCTTGTTGACAGCCTGATTCTAAAGATCCACTCTGTAGGCCAGTGTTTCTTAATTTCATTCAATTGAACGACCATAAGGATGTTTTTAGGGAAAAAAAACCCACAGACCATCTCTACAGTGTTCCCACAATTGTCTTCATTTACAAGCAACTAAAAATTGGGCTAAAGTTTGAATGTTCATCATTACAAAATGAAAGAAAGACTGTTTGCTTGGAAGTATGGGCAGTATGTGTGGTTTCTTCCTAATTTCACAGGCCAATGTATTAAACTCTACCAGTGATGCATGGAGCACAGTTTGAGAAACTCAACCCAAAAGAACTATTGGAGATACAGTATTGGAAGCAGGTTCCTAGGACAGCTGTCTAATGTATTAATGTGTTGGAAATGTCCATGCTTGATAATTTGACTGCTCTCCCTGATGCACCTGCTAAAAAGTGAGCAGAGCTGATTGTACCAGATAAGAAGCCTGTTGCAGTTACATTCATGAAATTTTACTATTAGCTGTCTTGTAGCTCAATAGACAACTGCAGTCAACACTGGGTAAACTCTGAAGTTTGGCAAGGCTGCCATTGCCAGCACAGACGACAGAGGGAGAGAGTTTTATAGGAACCATGTGAGGGAGTGCACAGATTTATTTCTCTCCTACCACCCTGATGAATACTCTGAGGAAAAAAAGACTCTTCGTTGAAAAATGAAATGAAGAAGTAGTGATACAGTACCAGTGTAAAACCAAGAACCCAACACCAATTCTACATCTTTCTAAATACACAGGCCTTTAAAATTTAAAGTCAGATGACAATATGCCAAGAAAAACATTTGACAGATGAAGAAATCCCTATGTTGAGCCTGGCGAAGATATTGTGTTGACATAATAACTCCTCCTTAAGGTTCTAAGGTTCAAATGTTACCCTCTTGGAAGAAAATATCAGCTCAGATATTTTCCATGGCTCCCTTCTATTACTGGTTTTCTTTTACACTGCTCATTCAGAAACTTATTAGCTTCACAATTTCCCTTCTCTTTCTTAGCAAACAGATATCTGGAATCATCATCCTCAGCTTTTCTGTTTCATTCTTGTCAATGAATCTCAATCAATTTTATTTTCTAGAAATACTGCTAATGCACTAAATGTGCGTATTACTAGAACCTATTTAACATCTTTGGGACAGTAATTTTAGAATGTATTTCCTTGAAAATAATTTTCAGTCTGAAAAGCAGGATTAATTGGTTTTGCAATGACCTACATAGATTGTTCAAAGTGCCTGATTGCTATCAGCCATCCAAGGAAAAAGGTAAGCACTTAGTTGATCTCATACAGGGGGCATGGAGAAGGGGAGTATATTATTTACAAGAGAAAAAAAAAATAACATTCTAAAGACATCAAACAATCTATTGAAATCATCTAGCAACTCATTTGAATTTATACTCAAAGAAAAATGCATGAGAACCTGAGGGTCAAGGCAACAGCAGAAAATAATAGCACTGTCGTTATTATGAACAACAGTAACTGTTGACAGTCTCTGTCTGATGATGACTTTCCTGATGCCTGTCTGTCAAAAAACGTAAACATGTATTTTTTAGTCTATCTCTTCCTGGTCATACAGCACCTCTCATTTTTTGTCTGGCATTCTCAGTTCAGTTTGTAACTTTGTAAGTATTCTGAAATTTAGGGGTTTTGGTGTATTTGTATGCAATGTTTTGCACTGCATACACACTTGACTGTTTCTGGGGCTCTACAATAACATCTGTAAGGACAGATGAATCAATCCAGTATATGCAGCACTGTTCTCCTACAGCAATGAACCATAATGGTAAAATTGCACAGTGTGGAGATGGCAGGATATATGAGAAGAGGGTACATAAAGTCTTTGTGTGGACTGAACTTCAATCTCTTGTACTGCAGCATTACAGGAAGAAAGCCTAGACAGGGTCACACTAGATCAACCTCAGAGCTGTTCAGTAACTGATACAGTGCAAGGAGAATTTACCCTTCCATCACCCAGATCAGCAGGTGTGATATAGCACCAGGAGGGAGCAAGAAAACCACATGAAGGAAGAAATCAGCTTCAGGAAAAACTGAATGCAAAGATTTGAAAATCCTACATGGAGCAGTGGCCACAGGCAAGCTCAAAGGGTCCCTGGACAGAGACCTCTTCAGAGTTTTATCTGCATCACATTTCTCTCCTCAACTTTCTCCTCTCCACATTGAAGAGTCTCCTTCCACGCGGTAGCTTCTCCATCCTCCTAGTCATTTTATTTGCTCTTCTCTGTACCTTCTCAACTCCACTATGTCGTTCATGAGGTGCAGAGTCCAGAACTGTACACAATACTCAGCAAGAGATGCAAAATGACACTCTGCGTTGTTCTCAGTTCTCCTTCCTGGTGATGCCTAATTTTGGGTTTGGTTTTTTTTTTTTTTTTAGACTTCCGCTACACACTGAGCTGCTGGTTGCAGAGGATTTTCAGTTATGACTCCAACTCCCTCTGGAGTTGTAGCTACCTGTTCAGAGTTCAGCATCATATATCATACAAACATGATTTAGACTGCTGTTCCTTTGATGCCTAACCTGATGTTTTCAACACTGCTGAGTTGAAAACTGCCACCTCCCACCTGCCCACTCATTCAGTTTGGTGAGGTCTTTCTAGGGTTCTTCACTACCAGTGGAGCATCTGATGATCTGAAAATCAGCTTAATATCAACTGCAAACTTGCCAATTTCCCTAGGCATTTCCTTCCCCAGGTCACTGATGAAGATGCTGCCTAAAACTAGTAGCACTCCTTTAGGGACTCTGTTTTTTCAGTAATGGTAAACATTAAAAATGAGACCTACCAAGTGACATGTAAGGTGGTTAATTCTAATTCAGCTCAATCAGAATCTGGACAGTTTATTTAATTCTTATTGAATTACGTATACTCCATGTGCAGCAGTGAGAAGTACTACAGTACAGAATAACAGATCTTTGTCAGCACTGTTAAGAAGGCAAAAGCTCATCTATCCAGACCACAGAGATTTTGCAGTACATCTGCCTTCGTCCCTCATGGAGTCTGCATAATTTGTTAGCATCACCACTTCCAGGACTTGAATTTTTTTCAGATGACTGGAAGGTACTTACAGAGTGCAGAAGGTGGGCTTTGTCTAGTGATTAAATCAGCAGGGAGAGTCCAGGTTAGTGTGCACTCTGTCACTGAATCTTTTTCACTTTTTCTTTAACTCCACTGTACATGATACTGCACCTCTTGGGGAAGTTGGAAAGCTTTGTTCCTTAACATTTGCAGAGTTCAGAGCTGAATATAAAAATAGTATTAAGTTACAAAGTAAAATCATAACAGTAAACATTTCCTTGAGAAGCCAAGTCTAAACCGGATCCAAAATATGTCATCTCCCTTGAGCTCTGTGTTACATCTGTGATACCAGATACAAAAACCTTGATAAAGTCTCTGTGACTAACTAAGAGGCAAGCTGAAAAAGCCAAGGCCAAAGAATACACAAAAATTATCCAGCCAAATGCACAGTCTGCAATAGCACAGAGACTAGAAGCACTAAAAGCCTTAAGGCTGTTTTTTGCAACTGTCATAGGCACCCAACTTGGGCAATGACTTGAAAAAGTTAGGTGCTTGGCCTATCAGGGCGTCAGAGCTTCTGTCCCAGTTGTATCTGCCTCCTTTATGACTAAAGCAAATTTTCCTTCCTGAAAAGGGAGAGAGGAGTCTCCAAGAGAGTCACTCTGAAGCACCAGACCCAGAGCTGTGTCTGAAAGGCACCATTTACCAGTAAATGGTAAACACCTTTTACCAGTTGGGATTCAGAGCAGCAGACTTTCTACAGGCAGGTGAAAGGAGCAGCCAGCTTTTGTACACCAGCTCAGCTGCAGGAGGAACTAGGTTCTGGGTTATAGCCCATTGATCCCATTTCAAAGCTGATGTGGGTGGGGGAAATAATAATCATAACAGCTATTTTTTTAGGAAGACTGAACACAAGCAATGAAGCAAAAAAGGGCTGGCAGTGATTTACACGAGCTGTGATCTCCCTATTCTTGCAGACCAGATTTGCAGATAAAGAAAAGCTTTTAATCAATGGCAGCATAAAACTTCCTTCTACTCAGTTTGTTACAGTCTCAGAAAAACAACAACTCAATCAGGTAGAACTCGTCTTGCCTTGGAGCAGAAGGATGCTCAAGGACAAGCTTTATTCCAGCCCTGTTTTCTGTGGTAATAATTTAGAGAACTTGCAAAAGATATTTTAAATGTTCACTCAGGAAAGCTAAGTGTTTCTGTAGAATGTGTTAAATTTCATAATAAGATGAGAGGCAAGAAGAAACTGAAACTCTGTGTGGTAGAACGAAGGCTAACTGAATGTTGTTCATTTGGAAATGTCCTAGAGGGCATGCTATAATATAAATTGGTTTATGGTATTAATAAGGAGAGAATTCAAAGGATGTTTGTTGGCAGAGGAGAACTTAACCTGGCTCAAAACTTTGAAATTACCAAAAGTAATAGAAGCAGTATTGAAAAATTACAAGATATGTGAGTATAACACAGAGACAATCAAACTGCTTCAGTAAACAAAATATGAAGCCAGTTGGAAGGAACTTGCTCTCCTGAGGCTTGTTTCCATGTGGAGGAGCTCATTTTACATCAGGTTGTCAGCATAAAATAGTCCAATGTCATAAGTGCCTGAAGATACAATGCTAGGCCAGAAAATGCAATGGTGACTTTCAAACAGCATACCAAACTCAGGGTACCAACCCTGCCAAAGCAGAGGACAAGGAGGAAATTGGAGGGGGGGAAGGTTTAATCCTGAGGGGAAGGTACATATTCTAATGCATAAAAAGATAAAATCCAGTGTTTGGACACTATCAGTGGGCACTCTTTAAAACAGATCTAGAGATATCAGCTGCAGCAATGAGTTCATATGTACAACCCTGGCAAATGCCCTACCAGGTGGTGGTCTCTCTACTTCCCCCTGCGAATAAGCAAGTCTCGTGGTCTGAAGTGCAAGGCAAAGTCTGTTAGGCAGTGAGCACCCAAAGAACTAAAATTTAATATCTATTATTTTATGAGTACAAGGACACATTTTTCAGATGCAGAACTGGTCCAGCTGCTTGTAGCTTAACAGCAGGAAACAGGTCACTGCTCAAGGCCTGAGCTGAGGTGGTACTAGATCTGTTACTATTGACCACAATATATAGGTAATGGCTCTTTGTGCCCAGTGGAAAAGATCGTTACAAACTACTTCAGCTAAATACCAGAGGAAGATTTCTAGACATGGAAACAAATTGACTCAGACAGGAAACAGAAATTTAAGGCAAAGTGCCTATTTAAATCAAGGAGTATAGAAGAAAGCAAAGAACAAGTCAATTCCTGGGAGTTACATGATGCATCACTGGCATTTGCTGAATGAACTCTTAGTCTTTATGGTAAAACATGGAGGAAGACAAGGAGAAAGGAGAGGATGAAGAGCAGGAACACCATCAATATGTAACCCACTATCAAACACTCCAAACTTGGCAATATCCAGAAGAGCAAAAATTCTATATAACCATCAAAATTTTTCCTGGTGTGCATATTGAAAAACAAATGTACAGGAGAACAGCCATCTTGATCACTGAGAGTCCTGCTGCTGTTAAAGAAATGGATGATTTGATAAAGGAACATGAAAAGTTTTTATAAACTATTTCAGTTATTAGCATACTTTAGTTACTGTATTTCCCCTGCTATACTTACCCTACTTCTTTAAGTTCATAGACATTTTGAACTGATGTTTTGATTCTGACTGGCATGTTTTATTAGTGCATACCCCGTGAATCTGTTTATTTCTTTTCTAATTTTGTTTGCTTGTTTTTGAACTTATGTGGAGTTTTTACCTCTACAGCATTATCTGCCAGTGAGTGGTATAATGTAAATATTTAAGTTTGTGGAAGGTACTTTTGAAAAATGCTTACTTTCATTGCTTTTAAACTTCTCTGTCTCTATGCACCTACACAGAGGGGAAAGCTCAGCAACTTTCCTACTTATTATTTCAGTGTCCATGTTTTTGTACATCTTTCCAAGCTAAAAAGTCCTTTTTTGTTGTTCTTTCTTTGTATGTAAGTTGTTCCAAACATCTGTTTATTCTTGTTCTTCTCTATACCTTTCCTAGGTCTACTTTATCTACTTTAGTCTTAGTTCTACTCTGTAGAATGACCAGATCTACACACTGTATGCAAGATATACAGCGTTCAAAGCAGCATATTAAATATGGAATAAAGCTTGTCCTTGAGCATCCTTCTGCTCCCAGCAATTCTCCAAAGTAGTTCCTCTATTGTGGAAGCCAATGCCAAGATTACAGATTACTTTTCTCCTATGCTTCCATTCTACTTAAGAGCTCCTGTTGTATCTTGATCATTTGTAAACCAGAAAAATTCTCTGGCAGATTCCCTATTCACAACTTCCAAAAATTCTACAATTTTTACCAAGTTGCTCTTCAGTCTTCTTTTTTAGCCATCTTTATTATTCTTCGCCCTTTCTTTGGTAGAGTTCATGCCCTTTTCTATTTCCCTCTCGATATGACTTCCACCTTTTGGGGAGGCTGTCTTTTTCAGATCTACTTTACTCCTTCATTTGCCTGTTTCATGAAGCTGAATCCTTTTCTTTTTGTAGTTGGGTTTTCATTGAATGGTTCTGTTTAATTAGCACTGTTCATTAACTGTGATCCTCTCATGTGGTGGTTTTAAACATTGTCCGTGCAAGCTATAAAAAATTTGTCTTTCTAGCTGCTCCTTTTAACTAGTTTTCTCATAGTACTGTAGTTATACTTTTAAAAAAGAAAAAGCTAGTGTGCTGCTTTTTCCTTTCCTATAATCCAGTTCAACATACTTATATGAGAGTCAGTCATTTTGCAGTGTCCCTTCCATCTTTCCATATTTTTTTTTTAATGCAGATGAAAACTAATTAGCTATAAAAAGAAGGACTTGAAGAATGGGGTTTTTTCAGAAACAAACTACTATCTAGGTAAAGACAAAGCCTGTCTTTGTATAATAAGGAGGTAGTTTTTTCAGTATGGGACATGAAGATACAGTTGCTGCACTGTGCTGTTATTTCAATACTGTCTCTAGCTGCCTTTAAAAAGTATAAAGATGTATAAAAAGATTGAAAGGCAGATGATGACTGCAGAGAACCCCTCTTTCCCCTAGACAAGCAACTACTGAGCAGGAAGAGTGACAGTGCACCAGTGGCTCTGACATAAGTCAGGAACCCAGGTGAAATGAGCAATATAAGTTATCTCAGTCAAAATGATTGGAATAGCTAAATGTATTTCTTTTGACTTGGAATAGGGGAGTTAGCTATGTTTACCTAAAACAAATCACCTGTACTTATTTGATTGTTGTAGAGGGAAAAAACTAGGTATTACATTGCTGCAATCTTTTCTGGACAATCCTTTCTCTTTTAATATACTGTTTAATTTGCAGTTCAATGGTCCTAAATTAAAATTATGTGGCATACTCCCTGTCCTAATTTGAGATTTGTCACATAACATTATGTACTGAATTTTTTCGAAGGTCTCCTTATTTTACAGCACAAAATAAGCCCCCAGTGTGCTCTGAGTACACATAGTACATCACTCATATTTTCTTCTTGAATCCTGATTTTGCTGTATTGGAAAACACTTATAATGAAGTCCATAATAAGTGGAAATAATGGCTGAGTGAAAACTGCAGGAGCACAACTTTTTTACAAGTTACATCATATACACATTTTACATTGTTTCTCCGAATAAAACATTTCCTGACAATCTATGACATCAGGGCCGAAACTAACTTGTTTTATAGCAGGAACTGAAGCATATAATTAAAATTAAAATCAGAAGGCTTGCAGGGACTGTCTGTTTGGAAGGAAAAATAGACCAAGAGGTATTTGAAGATCTCTGCAAATCCCTACAACACACATCTGTGATGAAGTAAACGCAGCAAGGAGCTTTTGCTGACCTAAATAGGATCAGATATGAACGATCTGGATCTTAACGTTCTGGGTGCTTGGAAACATAATCAAGGGAAAGACTTAGCTTATAGTTCATACAATTTGAATGCTATTTAAAACACAGAAGATATGAAGTAAATTATAGAAATAATTGGAAATTCAAGATTTTTTTTTAAATCTCACTTATATATGTTATCCAATAACTACACTGAAAAAAATTTGCTTTATGATTAGCTAACAATTTTCTAGCATAACTGTAAGGTTTTCATTTTATACATTCAACAAAAGGATGCTACATATACTAAAGTCAGTTATGATATATGCCCTAGCTAAGTAGGATGCAAAAAGCTTGAAGATAATAGCTCTCAAAACTTGTACATCTAAGTAAGGAACAGAATTAGCAAAACTTACAAGATTATAAAATTAAACATTATGATCAGTGTGAATAACGTGGACAATTATCGACAAACTTCAATTTTTATTATTTTTTCTCTTGTGCAGTGGCTATAGTAGAGGATCAGAGATAAAGATAACCACTCTTTGCACTGTGCTACAGAATGGTTTGCACAGTCTTATTACATTGTTTTCTCTCCAGGCTCCTTCTCACCTGTTTATAAGATAAGAAAAGATGCCAAAACTTGGTCAGCTGGTGATTAAAGGGAACTTAGATGCCCATGTGCAAACCAAAACCCCTCTTTACTACTAAAAAATCTCATGCTTGCCTAAGATTTATAATTCACCCAGCAGAAAAGATTGTACCAGAGAATATGCTTGGCACTATACTTGAGCTTTCCAGATCTCAGTCAGGCTTTGGCAGAGAAACCAGAGCAAAAGTAATCCAAAAAAGTTCAGTCCAAATGTTATAAACTGAACATGTCTAATGTGCTGACTAGTTCAATTTCTTCAGAAAATGCAGTTCTGGCTGCTATTTTCTTGTAAGATTGAGAGAAGTGTCCTTCAATATTACTCTTCAGAGCATTTATTCAGAAGGTGGGAAAGCTAGGAGGAAGAGAGAATGGGAAAGAATATGATGATCAAATGTGCAAATACAGGATGGGTTAATGAGAAGCCAGGTAGCAATTTTGTAGAATAAGAGCTAAGGGTGGTTTTGGATAACATCTGCCAGAGAAAAGAGTGAATGTGATTAAAGTGATTAGTTGTTGCATGTACTTCCTTGTTTCTCACAAAATCACTCTACCTGGATAGCAGGTGGTGGAGTGGGACCTGAAGTCTTATCTCCAAGAACAATTTAATAAGCAATTTTCATATTAAACAGATGTGTAGTTCACAAGACTAACCAGCAGAGAGCAACACTATTTAAATTTGAGCTAAGCGTGATATCTTGACAAACTAATTATTACATTACAGTGCATAAAACTGTATAATGCAGTATGTTAAATGTAAGGCTCTGTTACATTAGTCACAGCCACTCACTGCCAATGCATTCCAATGTAATGTCTAACCCAGAAAAACATGTATGCAAATCATCTGAATACTTGCTTTTAATTTGCGTGATGTTGAGGGGTTTTTCTGAGGTTATGATGTATGGCAAACTTGTAAAATTAAACACAGATGTACTTTTATTTCACACGCAAAATTTAACTGCAAAGCTTTAACAAGGAATTTGCACAATGAAATTATTCTCTCTATCCACCTGGAGCAGTCAGCTGGTTTGGAATGAACTCAGAGTATGCAAGGTATATTGGGCAAATAAAAACCACCTATTCTATCTGCAAGTTTTTCTATATCTGTTGTTGGAAAACGTTTACCATCTCCTTTACATAGCAGCTGCTGAAATTTCCCAGTCTGGAATTACTCCAGCCACTCTCCTGGTGCAACCACAGGACAACACCTATGAAAACTGTCTGCACATTTTAGGCTGAGGGCATTGGTGAGGTGACCTGCTGAGCCCAGTCACCCTGAAAGATGCAGCAGGAACCTGCCCTTCAGTGAAGCTGGGAGTCTAAGCAATGACTTTTATTGCTTTTGTCCCTATTTATTCCAGCTTCCTAAAGATGTAGGGACCAGCTTAAAATCAGGTCTTTAAACTGCAACAAGAAGGGCAGAGTAACAGGCTTTCACAGATGGTGGAAAACTCTGGCATCATGCCTATCTCAGCCCAAAGTGTTATACTGGAAGATGATGTGTCTGCTGAGAGGAATTATCATTTCCTAATGGTGCCAGGGAGCAGAGCATCACTGCCATTCTCTGCATGGGTGTACATGGCAGACATTATTATATAGTGAGCTGTCTTGGACCAGTTTTCAAATTTATTGTAAGAGATATTGTAAGGTGTCAGTGAATTACCTGGCAAATGTGAAATAAGTTCTGAAGGGAGAAATCCTGAACTGTCCAAGTCATACAATATCTCTAATATACCTTTCCCATCTGGATTATTTTTCCACTGATCCTCAAACAAAAAGTTACAAAATGGGACAGTCTATTACTTTCAATTTCTTTAGGATGAAATTAGAAATTTTGTCTTTGATCAGGTTCCAGAAAACAACAAAAAATAGGAAAAAAAGTGTTTAACACACAGTGTAGTATTCTATATACTTAGAAAGTTAACTGACTTATTAAGCATCTTACAGTAACATCATATATACATTACAGTGAAGTAGAGGTAGGCAACAAACATTCCATGAAAATCTTTCTGGCTGGCCAAATGAATTTATTCAGTCTGTTTCCATGCAGTTTCACCCACAAAGTATTCTTGTAGTCAGGCTTGCAAAAAAAAGGATATTCACTGTAAGTTTTCATTAAATATTTCTAAATATTTCCAGAAAGTGAATTTGAAATTAACACAAGGACTTCACAGCAGCAGTCCAATCCAAGAAATTGTGCTCAACTAGTCAGGGAAAAGGAACTGTAGCATGTGTCTATGCAAAATATTGGACTGGCTACAAATTACCAGAGTTCGAAACAAATAGTGTACAGAAGATGTAGAGGTCAAACACACATCATTTTGGTTGGTTAGTCAGATTAATTTCCCACATCATCTGAAAAAGTATGGAGACCTTTACAATGTCACTGAGTAAATTACTTGCTTCAAAAGATCCTCCAAGCTCCCTGTACTCCAGAAGTCACAGGAGTGAATTACAGTGGAGAGGATGTAATATAAAGATTTAAAGCAAGAATGTTGGATTTTCAGTTCTTAGAGCTACCAAGAAGTGTAACAGCACTGAAAGGAGGTAAAGAGGTACTAATTCCTCTGTGCCTTTGTGGTCATATCCTAGTCTGCTTGTCCTGGCATGGTTGAACACTGAAAGCTGACTGAGCTCGAGCAGTTTCCTCTCTGATTTAAAGTGTAGTAGATGATGCTTGTGGTACAAAGGGTGAGTGACAATGTCTTGAACATTCGTATTTATCAAATGATTTAAAATGAAGCAACTAATCTCATACAATGCCAGGAGCATTGTATTCCTTGTTGTCCTGGTTTTGCTAGGATAGAGTTAATTTTCTTTTTAGTAATTAGAAGAGCTGTATTTTACTTTCAGTGTTTCAGTTCAGACATATCATGAGAAGAATGCTGATAACAGTACTTGTGTTGCTGCAGCTCAAGGCCACGCTGTTTGTCTGTTTCGCAGCTGCATTAGAATTGGGAGGGGTAAGCGCAGTGAGGAGTAAAACCCAAAACTGGCATCTGGTTGTGCCAATGAAATATTCCATATCATATCACGTCATGTCAGTACATTAACCAGGGTTGACCGGAAGACGGGACGCATTCTCTCGGGGATCGCTCAGGCTCACTCTTCCGGGGTTTCGGTTCGGGACCGTCTCGGCTGCGGGGTCGTTTGCTGGCACAGGCTGGGCATTGGTCAGAGGGCGGTGAGCACTGTGATTCTCTCCCCTACTCCCTGGGTGAGGGGGGGGGGAGGGTGATAGAGCAGGCTGTGTTTGGCTGCAAGCTGCAAGCAAAAGGGTGAATCCACCCAAACCACCACACTTGTATATGCATGGTATAGAATACCATTAAGCTAGCTTTCTCTTATAGCATTTTAATGTGATATATCTTATGTTATTCACTTCACTTGGACAATATAGTCAGTACCCTTCCCTCATTATTAAATGCCACTGTCTTTTGTGTCACTGGTGTCCATGGGGCTGGACACTCATGGCGAAGATGACAAAGCTCCAACTGGAAACTCAAGCCAAAAAGCAATATTCCTCAAGGAGAACAGGTGTGAGGGAACCCTCAGAAAGAAATATCTTCTTGCAAAAGAAGTTACAAATCCCATCTGAATTGGAAGGATTAGGGGAAAGGGCTAAAAGAACAGATTTCATGAAGAGAAGGACTATATAAGAGGCTGAAGACCCTTTTGTCCTCTGGGAAGATTACTCAATCCCATCATATCCTCTGTTCTTGCCGGCACTCTGGCCAGACAGATTTGTCCTTCCCAGTAAGAAGGACTAAGGATAATACGAAGTGAAGTGCATTATTTAAAGTAAAGAAGCAGGCACAAGACAGCCGGGGCATTCACTTACATGCCACATGGCGAAGTGTGCTTAGCACTCCCTCCTGCTTGTGCCTGAGCACAGCCCTGTCGCAGCTAGCTCTGAGATGTGTCTCTTTATAAGGTACAAATTGCTACAAGATCCACCAGATTCAGTCTAGAGTGTGTTTATTCCACCAACACCTCTGGGACTAGAGAAACATTAGGTTTGCATGAGAACATACAAGATGAAGACGTATTCTCTCCAGTATTACAGCCCAAAGATTCCAAATATGTTTTGTGATAATATGGACTTCCCAGTAACCTGCATCATTATGGTTTCTCCTATAACATTCAGCACAGTCAAATAGATACATGTCCTCAATGGGTGTAGATGTGAGCGGAGGCGAACTGTGTGTATGAGAAAGTGCATGTAGTACGAGAACTATTTCACATTACACTTTAATTCCCCTTCAGTTATTTGCTGTGCCAGGATGACTGCAAAACCTTAGGACACATGCATGTCTGTATCTTAGCAATGCTATTGTATTAGCAGTTTTCACTAGAGATGTATACTGGCCTTCCTGCTTTCAGTAAGTGGTTGGCAACTTACAAAAACTGTGATACTTTCATTTCTGAAATATTAACCTGTTACTGACTGGTCTTTTTCATGGTTTTTAACACCATCACAATCTCCAGAACCACATTTGAGGAAGATATTCTGGTCCCAGCAGACATATACAAAGAAAATATAGATCATCACTCCCTGGGGGATCTGGCAAAACCTTGACTCAGATAATCACTGTCTTCTCAGTAGCCCAGGTTAGCTGTGTCTGGAGCACTGGTCTGATGGCTGAGGATGACAGTTCATCATGGGTGACCTCTTCTTTGCACATTTTCTAATCCAGCCTGATATATTTCCTATGTAGCTATCTTTCTGCTACTGATGTCTTTCCTGACTGCTAGCTGGGATGAACTAAGGGATCAATTGGAATGAACTGGAGTATCCAGATACAGAGCTGGAGGGAAGGACTGCTGTACCAAACACATGGACATATCTTCTGTGAACACCTCAAAAACCACTGCTCGTTACCTCTCAACCCTAAAAAGCCTGCAGAAGTTCTGGACTTTTTCTGGTTAGGGCTACACTAGCAATTTTCTAGGGTCTTGAGCCTCCCTTTGAAAGCCAACCAGAACTTAAACAGAAGAGCCAGAAACACCTAAAATGAGATGTGTAAGGAAGGCTGTAATAGTAGGACAAGCATACAGCAATACTATCAAGATTCTCCCAGCCTCCCTCAGGTTGCAGCCCAGGACCTTCCTGATCCTCACATAGCATCATTGTATAGCAATAAATGGATTATTCTCCCATGAACTTGTCTAGAAAGCTTGCAGATGCATTTTCATGACTGGGGGTTGGCTCATTTGTACTTGGCCTTTTCTTAGTACCACTGCTGAGTGTGAGAAGACTACATACTTAAGCATAATAACAGCTTCCTTGACATCACATTTCTAAGTTCTAAATTTCTAAGTTCTAGATGAGCAAATTCTTTGCAAAATTTTCCCTGTTACACATTAGAGATAGTTTTAGAGCTGTGAGCTTTGATTTGGGAAAATCAACAGGTAAGTACCCATCATGAGAACACACATCTAGCAAGTTAATTACCCTTGCATGCAGAAGAGATGCTAGGCCCCACATAAATCCATAGGAAGGTTAGAGGGCTAGTCTTCTGGAATTATGACTGTTTCAAGCTACAGAATGAAATCATACATTTAAAAAGTGTTCTTAATAATTGAACTAACCCCTCTTTTGGAGATTTGTTTTAAGAAACATGAAAGAGTTATATATACTTTACGGAAAGATCTTACTCTTTTATCAGATCCTTTGGGGTGTAACCTCGTTATGGTATGTTGTGTCTTCACCTGTATTATATGACTGGAAGCCTCAGGATAAGAGATATTATCCATCTTATGTGCCAAGTTCTTGAATGATAGGAATAAAAATATGGTTTGGAAGCTCCTTATTGTTACATTATGCAGTCACTTTTGAAATAGTTAAAACCCAAAACCCCCAAGTTAGGTAAGTAGGAATACCATTTGCTGAACATAAATGTCTAGATGTCTGCCCACAAGGGAAAAAGAAGTCACTTTATGTATTTGTTGAGCAGAAAATGTGGCATTGCAAAGCCTATGAATTACATAGTGTTCTCCCTGAAAAATAGAATTGCATAATATGTTGTTTTACTACTGCACGTAGTAAAAAATCATTCTTAGGTCCCAAAGCCAGAAAAAACAACACATGAAAGGACAAACTGACTACAAGTTCACTGCTTTGGATATAAAAAGGTATCTGGCATGATGAACTCTTTTTTAGTCCATGTGTTTTTCATTTGAATTGGTTCATGTAAGGTTCTTTCAAGAGGAGGAAAAAAACGTGATAAATCTCCTTAGGAATAGAGCTGTGCAAGCTTGGGAAACTCGTTGGGCAAGCCAGCTTCTTTTGTCCGCCAAATTCTAGAGGCACAAGAGCCTAATGAGAGCTTAATTAAAATTGATGTGAAAAAATTAAACACTTTAAAGTATTGTTTTGGGGCTTGCAAATCTCATGCCAGTGAAAGTCGATCATTTTGTGGCTTTGGAATTTAGTTCAATTATTTTTTTTTTCATCTGCAGGCCTCTCTTGCTATCTCCTGTCTCTTCATCTGAAAAGAAACAAACCAGGGAAAATGTTGTTAGGAAAGAGCCCATCCGCCTGTTTTCCTCAGTTTCCCTAGGTTCAGGGGAGTGAGTATTTAAGTGTTCACATCAGAGTTTAGGTGCTCTTCACCTTTCCTATGTGGTCTTTTGCGGGTAAGCATGAAATCATTCTGTTTACACTCTGAGCATATGCGTATTCACTCTGCGCATCCTTGGATGGAGCACACTGCTGAGTACAAACTGATATTTTCTATCTTTCAGCAGGGGCTTTAGTTTGGGCTCTGCACTGTAAATGCAGTAACATGGCTTCCAGTTCAGGGCTGTCATACATCCAGCTGGCTCAAGTCTTGGGCAAGAGAAACTTGTATTCTGCCTGAAAAAGACTATGTAGACGTACTCTGATACTCATTCACACTGGGCTTGATCTGATGCCTGCTGGAGTCAATAATAGCCTTCATACTTCAATAGATTTTCCAATAATCTTTTTTCAAGGCCTTGCATGAAGTATTTATCACTCAGAACTTCTAGGGACTTCAGCGGGCCTCAGGACGCTCAATATCTAGAAGAGTTAGTTTTTGCCATTTCAGTTCAGACATCCCTTTCACACAAAAATCACCACTCTTGTTCCAAGCAAATTTCCATTTTGGTGACAGATTTAGTGAGCATGAGCATCATTCATCATGTCAGTGATTCTGTTGGCACCTCTGCTTGGAGAACTTTAAACTCTAGTAAGTTCAGGGATGCGACTAGAGCTCATTTTGTTGCACTGCCTGATCAGAGCCTACTGTGCACCACTGCAAATAAGGGCTATGAATCAGTGAGGTTATATCAACCTGGTGAACATAAATAGTTAGGCTTTATAAGGATAATGGTCGCTTGAAAGAGAAATGGCATCAGAAGTTAATGTATTTTTTTAACAGAACAGTTTTCTCTAGCCCCTTAGAAGTAACACTCTCCATAGGTACTCTAAAAAGGTTTCAATGACAGGCAATTAATTCTCTGTTTATTTTTAAATTAAACTTATTTACTCAAGCTAGACCAGAAAAGTTTAGTCTATCGGCAATGATTTTTGGGAGTTGTTGATTTTTTTCATTTGGCAAAAGAAAATAAAACAAACACGGGGTTTTTTTTTTAAAAAAAAGGCTTCTGGGTTTGGGAGGAAAAAACCCACTTCCTGAAGTGGTTAATCTTGAAAACAGAATTTTGAGACCCTTCTGTTATAACTTTGTATTACAAACCAAGTAGAAAAACAAAACAATCTGAGTGATGGAGAAACATGATCAGCCAGTTTTTTGCTAAATTAAGCCTTTCTATGAGCTAGGCCAATGGATATCAGCTATCTCTGGACATGAACGTATTTGGGTCTCAAGGGAATACTATGGGTATTTTGGTGAATAAGTCAAGCTTCTAGACAGCACAACAGAGACTATTTCTTACAAATCGTTCCCAGGGAAACCAAACTGAAAGCAGAACTTTCCAAAGAGGAAGCAGCCATCGCAAAACACTGACCAGCTCTAGGTGGATGTACTTCACAGAAATACCTCTTCTGGTTTTTTTTTGTTTGTGTTTTTTGTTGGTTTTGTGTTTTGGGTTTTGTTTGTTGGGTTTTTTAAACAGTGAATAGATCTTTTAATCTCATTGCTCCTGCAGGTGAATTAGGCTGAATACTAAAGAACCTGCTTTTGCAGCCACATCAATTTTACATTTATATAAAGTCCACTGCAGTCAGTTCAGCAAACACAAAATTCTGTTCCTGGAGCTGAGAGGCATGAAAACATCAAAAAAAAGTCCAACCAGAAAATATTGTCCAACTGAATTTTTACAATGAAGCCATTTCTTCAAGCCAATGGCAACCAAGCAATCAAGTTCAAGCACTTTAAATTCATGTATAAATTTTGTTTTTAATAATAATCCCTAGCTCTGCACTAAAGTTAGGTTCTTATATTATATGCACTCTTATCTGAGATATTTTATTTTAGTACTCTCATCACTACAAAGAACTTTTAGAGCCAATTTATGGCACTATTAGAGTCAACTCAGAATCTTTTGATCAAATAATCAAATTAAATATCAAAAGGCAATTGAAAATGAAAAAAATTCAGTCTATATACACTTTTCAGTTGAGCATGATGAAAGCATTATTATTATTTTATTTCCTCCTACTTTTTTGAGTCCTGTCGTATGGCTCAGTTGATATGGATACACAATTATTGAAGCAGGTTTGACTTAGATCAAAGCATCATGGAATTCAAAATTTTACCACTTTCTTTGAATTTCAGACATACTATTTAATGTTTTTTCCTGACCCATTACCTTATAGTACAGCAATTTCTCAGTTTACACAACACTTCTTACATACTCAAAGACATCCAACACATCACAAAGAATTGCTATTGCACTTATATTTTTCATACCCTGTTAATTCTTTTATTCTTTTTCAATTAAATGTTCTTATCAAGAGGCAAATAAATCTTCTTCCTTTTTTTAATAACCACAGTGTCTAGTATGCTAGTATATAATGTGAACAGTATGCTGCTGTTGCTATTATTGTCGATGATAGCTTTGTTATATCTTATGTAGTGTGTACCTTATGCAACATTCCAACAACACAGGTTCCTGTGCAGAGGAATTGAAATGCAGAGGAATAGAAGAGTGGCCTTAAGAGCTCAGACAGGTTGTAAGTGGAATGGATATGTCTTCCTCTGTGTGACTAGCCACTTCTGCTGGCCCCTTAAGCTCTCAAAATGATTAGACTGCCAGGATATTTGCATTGGTTGACCTGAAGCCCATAGTGTACTGGCTTGCGTTAGGAGGCTGACTTCCCTAGCTTGCCTTCCACACATAGAGTGAATGGAAAGAAATTGATTCCTTAAGGGCAATTCAAAGCAGGATGTGTCCTGAACAACTGCTTGCAAAGGCAGTTTTGTCTCTCTGGTGATTTTAGGGGGAGTTAAGAAAACCTCCTAACTTGGGCACTTAGTGGTAAGATATCAGGCAATGTGAATACTGTAGTGGTACAGGGACAGGGTAACTCCATTGCTCCTTTAAGGGTTTAGCCCATTTTTTCTATTGCGCTTCCACAATCTTTAGGGCAAGGGCTGTGGCCTTTCCACATCCTTCACATTTCACAAAACCCAGACAGGTACTTGCAGAGCAGCAGAATGTGCAGACACCAAGGGAGTACGGGGCGGGGGTGGATGGGAGGGGGAAGCATAGAGAGGCAAGTTGTGACATTAGAGAGTGTGCATGTGTGTCTTTCGTGATCATTTAAATGTGGTTTAGTATTGATATGTCTGTAGGAAGGAAAGGACAAAATAATTTTGAGAAGGTATAACAGCAATAAGGTGATCATGAAAAAACATAATTAAAGAGATGTTGGGCTGTGAGTGCTGATACAACACAGTGGAAAGGGGAAGGAAATTAAGAGACATGGGAATGTGCTGGCTAACTTAGGATTTTAGAAACTGAAGCCAAGAATTTGACTACATAAAAATTACATTGGGAGCCCAGGGATGTGCTCCTCTCCAGTAGACAAAAGCCAGACATGGTGGGGCTTGCTATGCAGCTTTGTGTCACTATTACATGTTGGTTGCATTATTTCTGTCTTCATCAAGTGTTATTAACTCATCATCACCACAGGCTGCCTTTTGGTCATGTAAAACTTTGTACTCTGAACAAAAAAGTCATTCATTGCCCAATAGTTTCCTCCAAGCAGAAGAGCGATATCTTTGTGGCTGGAAGGACAATCATGATATCCCAATTGCTGGAGCACACAGAGGAAGTGTGGCAGTGAGCTGGTGCCTTTGAGAAGGAAAATGGAGCAACAACTCCATGCTAATCCTGTTGGTCCTTCTTTTATACTCCTAAGATGCATAAGTGTATGTAGCTAAAAATATTGAGGTTCAATGATCTCTTTGTTGTCAAAAACCATTAGGGTTTGGGACCCAGATGAAATGACAGCCCATCAGAATTTTAATTTGGTTTAAAGTGAAAAGTCTGTTTCATCTTTAATTTTTGAATGAAGTTGTGACCAGGTTCTTTTCCAACACTGAATGCTGGTTTCAGTGTCAGCTACTTACTACCTAAATATTGGAAATGTGTCACCAGATTGCAAGGGCTGTCTTTCACAACAGATTCTTCAGCTTCTGCAAGAACTACAACTGTCATTTCAACTGAGTTTACGTTCAGATGCACATTAAGGATGGATTTAATCAGATTAATTAGGTGCCACTCTTTACACAAGTATTTTTAAATAAGGTATTTGTTACCTGTGATGCAGGAGACACACAGCTGATGTTTTTCTAGAGAAATTTCCTGCGTAACTATTTATGGTACTCTTTTTTCTTGTCTTCATTATTAAGTAGCACTATCCATTCCTCAGTAAGACTCTAAGGAAGAAATCACTGTTTCATACTTCAGATGACTCTCTGCTTTAATTTACTTTGCAGTAGATTAATCCCATCTCTTGCATTGAGTTTAACTGCCTGTGACTCCCCTGCAAAAGCAGGTATTTTCTCTTTGTGAATAAATTTTCCTTCTCTGAGATATTTATCTTTGTGAAGTCACTGTGCAAACTGCTGGCACTCAGAGATAATGCTCTCCAGGTTCCTTTTGTAAGCTGCTCTGTAGCAACCACAGGCACCTTCCAGGAAGCTCATCTGTGCCATAGGAAAGATGCACAATCCCTACCTGCTCAGTTTCTTCTCACTGTCGTAAAAAGGCAAGACAGAGTCTTCTGCTGGTTGTAGTTTCTCCCTTCTTGCCTTGCTGCCACACGAGGTTATCAGTAGGCTGAGCAGAGTAGTGAAGGTGACTTGTTTCCCCTGCCTCACAGAAGTGTAGCACCATTTCACCCTCAGAAGATGTATGGCATGAGTGTGATGTCCCTGTTCCAGTGAGCCAGCCACAAAACATCTGTTCAGCACATGACTCTGTCAGCTGTTTTGCTCTGTCATGCACAGGACGGTCTCTCACACTAGCTAGATGGGTAGCACAGAAGGTAACGGCAGCTGCAAGCTGAGTGAGAAGTACCTGTCTCTGCCTCAGGCATGAAGCCAGACATGGAGCCTGACAGAATGTCACACTCATGGTTAGTCCCTGAATGCTTTGCTCCCATTAAAAATCTCCATTCCTTTCTTGAAACACGTTTATTTTAGGGAACATCTGTTATGCCGGTGCAACCAGAGAACATGTTGTGCTGGTGTAAACAAGCCCAGGGGAAGTTTCATGCCGTGTTCCCACCATGCCCTCTTTGTTCTGCTCCCTTCTCATCTTAGTGACAGCTGTGTCCTGGGCAAAGCTTGCCATTTATTTGGAAAAGTGTGGTATTTTTAGCCCGATTTCCTAATATGAGAATTGTGAGATCATGTCCTCCATGTAACCACAAGTGTTTGTGGAGAGGAGAGCCATTGTATACGTATCCAATAGCCCCTCACCCTTCCCGGTAATTTTTTACCCTGTTTATCAGTCTCAACCAAATATATCAAAAGGCTGAAGTGCTCCAAAATGTCAAATATCATCAGTAGATCTCCAAATATAGCAGCTCACCTGGCCATACAGAGGAAATCTGACCTCTACTGAATTCTTGACTTTGCTATTTAGAAAACATTAGTAAGAAAGGGCATCTATCAGACTAGACAGTCATCACTGACACATGCTAAATAGATAACACACCAAATAAACAATAATGTTAATAATTAATAATGAGGTAATTCAGAAGCAAATTAGGAGCCCCACTCCATTCAGTCTGAAGACTTAACATAACACTACTTCCTCTTCAGTTGTGCCCTACTAAATGCCTAAATTTCAGTAAACTAAGAGTGACCTGCAAGTTAAATTAAATATCCCACTGTCATGAAAGAAATGACCTTGCTGCATGCTGTAAATTCTGAGAAATTACATTAAGGCCTGTAGACAATATGCTTGGTTTCACACCATGAAAAGCCCAAAACCCAGACTGCAGGGCAATGGGCAATTTGATCCCTTTGTAAACTTTCATAATTTTCTAACCCATGCCTGTGTTGCAAAATTAAATTGACCCTGAATGTAAATTTTAAAATCATCGTAAACATGCTTGCATTTTTTTTTCTCCTTGTCTTTACTCTGAAGTTAACTTTAGGTTGGATAACTCATAGGCTTAGTTGCTAACAGCTACTGGCAATAGTGATGCAACATTTTCATGCATTTCCATCTTGATTCACTATATTGCATCAGAAATACTGAAAAGGTGATAACTTTGTACTATGCTAGGGTTCTTCAAACAGGCCATGGAGTCTGTGAAAGATTCTCAAGAAATACTGGTTTTATTTCTAGGTACAACTTTGGAAGATAATAGTTCTACAACTTTTAACAAAGCAACAGCATCCTAGCAGCACAAATTAACTTGGTCTCAGTACCGTGCTACTCTGATTCTACAGCTTTTGGATCAGAAATCTGGCACATGGATCAGCACTGTCAGTGACTTGAACCACAGAGTAAGCTGATGCTTTTCTGCAAAAGATCACGGCCCATGGATGGAGCTCTTTCCTTGCCACTGTTGGGAGAAATGGGAAAAGCTGGCTATTGAAATTGTATTTCTTTATTGCCTGAAAGTAATGTGGACTCTGGGAATTCAGAGAGGTAGGAAAAAACATATTTTATAAAGCATGGGTAATCTCAGTGTAGATTTAGTTTTGAAGCACCAACTTCAGCTGGGAAGGTAATGAGCTGTTGGAAAGCCTCCTCTTGTTATACTGAAGTAGACCTACTAGGACTAATACAGTAATACCATCTCACTTTCAGACATCTGAGTGTTCTTCCTGAAGCCTTTTCTGTTTTCTTCATACATGTGCAGCTTTACTTTATTTGATACACATAGGGTAGTGTATAATTCACCTCCTATTAAGGTCCATGGAGAGACTTAGAAGAAGTTGGGTTAGTAAACAGGCCTTGTCCATACTGCATTGTTTGAAATGGTTACTCGGATTCTCATCTTTGACATTGTTTTCAAACATAAAAGCATTTTTTAATGAAAGGGTAAAACTGAAATGTCAAATACTTTAGATTTTCTTTTATCCTGAGTAAGCACAATTGAAACAGGCAATAGCTCTAAAAAGTTGCATAGATCTGTTACAAAGAAAGACTTCTTTATAAGGAAAGTTAGAGAAAGTGGAGATTGGTAAAAAAGTGAAGAGTAACAGCATCAAATTTGTAAATGAGATGAAAGCATGAAAGAGGGAATATTAGTTAAGGAGAAAAGACCAAAAATGTGTGGAGTTTTTCTTAGTGTGCAATCTCATTACAATGAGTCACAGTTGAGCAATTTTGCCTTAGAGGAGTTCCTTTGATTCATGGTAAGAAACTGTGAGGCTCTGGAACTGAAGAAGAAAACCAAGAATTAGTGATGGAAAATACCAAAAGTGTAGAATTTCAAATTTCAGTGATTATTCCAAATGTTTTCAATCTTGTATCATTGTACTGTTGTATGTTAGATTTCATACCGATATGTAGAGGTCTGTCCCAAGACCACTGAGGTAAATTCTCCAGTATTGCAGCAGGATGAGTTACCCTTGTTTGAGTTCTCAGAGATATTTGTCTAACTGGTTCTTAAGAATTTGCAAGGAAGGACATTCCGTGCTATCCCTAGTCTGCTCCTATATTTTATTAAGTGCTCTGATATGGATAATTGATAAACTGGCGGAATTCTCTTAACCAACAGTTCATCCACCTTGGATGAAAAACTGCTGGACTACATTTTCAGAGCTTCCTTATGTCTCATTTTCCAACTTCGTGTGTCTCTAAAATCACCCTTACTGTCCCAAAGGTTGTCTCCTTGTTGTAATTTGGTTTAGATAAAGCTAACAAAAGCCTAGAGGCAGATGAATCATAGAACATTTTGTGTTGAAAGGGATCTTAAAGATCATCTAGTTCCAAACCCCTGGCACAGACAGGGACACCTTCCACTAGCCTAGTTTGCTCAAACCCCCATCCAACCTGGCCTTAAACACTTCCAGGGAGGGGGCATCCACAACTTCTCTCGCCCACCTGTTCCAGTGTCTGCCCACCATCACAGGAAAGAATTTCTTCCTAATATCTAATCTAAATCTACCCTCTTTCAGTTTAAAACCATTACCCCTCGTCTTGTCACTACATGCCCTTGTAAAAAGTCCCTTTCCAGCTTTTGTGTAGGCCCCTTCAGGTACTGGAAGGTCGCTATAAGATCTCACTGGGGCCTTCTCTTCTCCAGGCTGAACAACCCCAACTCTCTCAGCACATCTGCACAGGAGAGGTGCTTGAGCCCTCAGATTATCTTTGTGGCCCTCCTCTGGACTCATTCCAGTTGGTCTATGTCCTTCTTATGTTGTTGGCCCCAGAGACGAACACAGCTGAATGACAACTATTATTGCTACTTTAATGGCACTTTAATTTTGCTTTCTTCATTTGAGGGATTGCTGTCAGAAGGAAACCAATAATGAAACAAAATTTAGATATAATAGTATGTAAACCTCAAGGAAGTAGGATTCTATCTGAAATTCAGGCAAGCATGCAGAAGTGGAAAGGGAACTCCTGTAGCCAATGCTCCTTTCCTGCTCCTGGGGGAAGTCAGACAGCAAGGTACAACAGGGCTGGACCATGTGTCAAGGAAATGTTGCGGGACACGGTGAGAGGCTGCCAGTCCAAAGCATGTCTTCTCCAACCACCCTTCCCACCAATACTCAAGAATCCCTGAAGATAAATCTTCAAGATGCCAGGTGTAGTTAGCAATACAGTGGAGAGTTAACACTGTGCCAGCAAGTAGCACAAACACAGGGCCATGAGAAAAATTACTGTTGAATCACATGATCTATGCAAGTGTGGTATGCCAACCAACACCCGGGCCTGTGACATCCATTTGTCATCTTTCCAGGAACATGTTTCCAACACTTTAAAGTTTCCTGAACTTAATGGAGATTTTGTGTTTTGTGGCATTTATGTCTATTTACATAACTTCTGTAAATCTGTTGCTAATTGCTGTATTTGCTTCTTTATTCCATTTGTCCGATGCCCTTTGGGTGGTTTTAATAAAATCTCATAATATGACTAACGTCCACTGTCCCCCATCAGAGAGTCCTTTTATGTCTCAAATAAAGAAGGTCTGCCAGCTAAAGCCCAAGCCTTTATTCCTTACACACCCAAGTCTCGCATCCCGCTCATTGACACACTGTGATTCCTTCAGGATGGGGCAAGGTGATGCTCACAGTGTGCAGGCTGGGAATGTCTGACATCCACATGGTAGTCAAATTTCTCACTCAGCTGGGGCACTAACAAAGCACTGAGACCCAGTCATCAAGATTTGCAAAAGAAATGCACTCAGAACACACTGAGCAGTTACTGTGTATTAGTACATTCCAAATAAATATCCATGTTTATATTGATGTAAGAAATATACCAGAGAGGCTTACAGTAGACACTACTGCAGGGTTTTATAAAGAAACTACCCTTCTGGATATATTCCTGCATATGTCCAAAAATCTAATTCACAAAAAAATTGCATATGAGCATCTTTAGTGCTAATTCT
Organism: Antrostomus carolinensis; assembly: GCF_000700745.2. NCBI lineage: Eukaryota > Metazoa > Chordata > Aves > Caprimulgiformes > Caprimulgidae > Antrostomus > Antrostomus carolinensis. The sequence goes on along the minus strand of NW_010317337.1, from coordinate 2,105 downwards.
ACAGAACAGCACTAGTTTGCTGGGACCAGAAATGGCTCTGTACTGAATAAGGCTGTTCCAGGAAAAGTTAATCCTCAAGCAGCTACTCTTTCTCATTTCCTTCATTCTCCTCTGTCTGAAGCCAAATCTGCTTGGCACTGCAGCAGCTGGCTTCCAAGATAAAGCTGTAAGATCTCACACAGCATGCTATGGTCTCTGTGTATTCACAAATGTCAGCAGACTTTGTGTAATGCAGGGTTCCCTCCATCCCGGCTGACAGTGACTTGACAAACCAATGCTGTGTATTTGCAAAGCCTCCCTTTATGCAAACCCAGACTAATCACAGAAAGGTCATGAAGAGAAATGTGAAAGTCTGAAAGGCTGATGCCATCAAATCCCACAATTTCAGTAGTTCCTAGTACAATCATGAGCAGTGAGAATATGTTGATTCCAGCAACAAGTTTGGCATGCTGGTCCAGAATACAGTATACTTATTCCAAAAAGGATCAGTACAATATTTATATACTGATTCAAAGACAAATTGGTAACTTCAGTCAACAAATTATTCTAAAATGGTTATTGCCAAAAATTTATGTGCAACAGAATTCAACATATCAATTTTCTGTGGCCAGTATCTATCTCATTCAACTAACATTTTTAAAATATCTCCATTCATATGTGTATAAGGCATTTTTATATTATTATAAAAGATTAAAATATTGAACAAACTGTATATTTCATAAAACATTGGTGGTTGCTTTATAGAGCAACACACATTATAATGTGGGAAAAGCAGGGATTCTCATTTTAGTCCCTCAATAAGGGAATAATATCTGCTTGTCCTGGGATTCTTTTGAAAGATGATGGTGTAAAAACCTCACTCCTGACATTTTAAAAAAGTAATTTAATAAATAAAACTACAGACTTCACCTTTGCATTGATGCAAGTTCTTTTAAAACATGAATAAAAATAAGTTAAAATCAAAAGGGAAACAAAAAACATAAGGTAATTTTTAAAAAGAAAAAAATATATGTTTATGATAACTGCATTATTTTTGTGGCCTAAATCTTTATCTGAGAACCTGGCAACTTGGAAGAAGAAGATTTATTTCAGAAGTAAGTTTTCACACAGGTGTGTGTCTTACTCAGAGTGTCCTACTCCCAATTTCATTATATGTTATAGTCTGTTTTACTTAAAAAACAGTGCTTGGAGGCAATAAGTAGTTCTGAAACTCATTAAAAGTCTGTGTTTTAGCTATTTACCATTGTATATTAATAAAAATATAACAGTAAAAAGCAGCCCAAATTCAGAATTTGCTGACTATTGTATAAATAGAAACATTAGTGAAAAGAACAGAATGAGGAAGGCAAAAAGAAATAGCTTAATCCACTGAAAAAAACCTTGTGATTTCCTAGCACTCTATCAAATGCAATGTACTGTGGGTAAATAAGAAAATGAAGGAAAAAAGTCAGCTTGTGTTGCTGGGGTGGAAAGGAACAGGTCACCCAGAGCAGGTGTTCTGCTTGGCTTTGACAGCCACCTGTGCCAGAAGGAAGATGTTCTCTGGGTTCTGGCTTCATGTAAGCGGCAGGGGCTATTGAGTTGACTTCACAAGCTAGATTAGAAACTGAAACAGCCAAAGAGCATCTGGAGTATGATCTTATTGCTCTCTTTTTTTTTCATAACTTTGTTGCAAATTCCACATTTGCATTTTTTAAATCAATGTATTTAAATTCTGTCTAATATTAAGCCAGCTTTGCATCATATGACAGACATGGGTGAGGCAGTCATTAATATCAAACTGTGCCACTCTCACTCTCGCAGTGTCCTGGCCCAGGTCCAGCATCTTAAGAGAATGCGAGAGTGCCTTTGGCTGCCCTGTAAAGGCCAATATAGACATTAGCAATGTGGGTGTCTTGTGCTGAGGATGTCAGGGCCACCAGCGAGTATGTGGCACCCGTGAGTGCTCTTCACATCTGTTAGCCACTGTCTGCTCGAGGCCTCTTCATGAAACAGGAGAAAATGGGAAGAATAGACCAGTTAGCCCCACAAGAAGAAAGGAAGAAATGAGGAAGAGACAGGGCCTGAAGCCAGTGGGGACCTGGACACACTGGAGAGTTGGGCAG